>NC_081562.1:17909055-17929739 GCF_022355385.1 Mustela nigripes
TGGTCTCATGGCAAATAGACATTTTCAACAAGTTTGCTGAACAAACATTTCAGAGTTTTATTACCTCTGCCTGTACTGCTGTGGTGACTTCCCAACTGGCCTTTCTGCTCTTACTTTCTTTCCCCTCAAATCGGTCCTTCACACCACCCTCTGAGTGGCCTCTCCAGAAGGGAAATCCGGCACCTTTGTGCTTAAAATGATATGGACTCCATACAGAAGTTTGGAGTGCTTAGCATGGCCTGGAAGACCCCCAAAGGGGGAATTTATTTATGTATCCTTTCTGCTGCATGGTGCAAATTCCAACAATCCCAAATTGCCTTCTTTTTTTACAGACTGGGATACCCTTCTCAGGCCATGTGCCCTGCCAGGAATGGTCTCCTGGCCTCACCTCTTGGCTCAGCATGACCTGCTCTAAGGAGTCTTACCTGGCCTCCTGACTTGCCCTGACAGCCTGTGGGTACCTTGTCCATCACAACCCTCTCCACCAAAATGAGCTCCCGAGGTGCTGTCTCCTCTGCTGGGTGGGAGGCTCTCCTAGCACCTGCCTCCCACTCCTTCCTCATTATGCCCCAGTACTTGGGATGATGCCTAATTAAAGAACTGATTATTTACCAAGTATCTACTCAATTCTAGGAAGCTTGCCAAGGAGGAGGGCTATAAAGGTGATGATAATGGACATCTTGCCCTTTTAGTGTCTCACATGCTGAAGATAGGCCTGAAATCAAACAATTTTGAGCAACATGATAAAGCCACTTGACCTCTTAAAGTCTCAGCTTCCTCATCCATGAAATGCGTTTACTGATACCTTTAGGGTTGCCAGTGGAAGAGATAATGCAGAAGGGCTGGCACAGTGACAGACACATAAGAAAAGCTCAGTTCTTGGTAGATGATGATGATGATGATGATGATGATGATGACAATGATGATGGTGATGGTAGAGATGGTGGCAATAGCCAGTCCTGGGGGGGTGGGGAGCTGGGGTAGAGCAGAGAAAGTCCATAATCACACAGCTGAAGTTCTAGAAAGAGCCACGATGGAGGCTCGAATAGGATGCTATGGGGCACGGAGAAGAAAGTGACTAATTGTGCCTGGAGAAATAAGGGACAGGTTCTCAGACAAAGTACCACGGAAGAGAATTCTAGGATGCCTGTGAGTTTCTTGGCCAGATGGATGGTTGGCAGATCACTTACTAATTGAGGTTTTGGAATTTTTCATAGAGCAACCAGAGTTCCCTGAGGGCATATGAGAATGTCTGGAGATATTTTTGGTTGTAAGAACAGAAGTAAAGGTCCCCCTGGCAACTAGTGGGTGGGGACCAAGGATGCTGCTGAACACCCTACAATGCAGGGGACAGCCCCCACAGCAAAGTGTTCTCCAGCCCCAAAGGTCAGTAGTGCTCAGCTTGAGAAATCTTGTTATGAGGAATCACTCAGGTAGATCGAACAGTAAATCAATAGTCTAATTAATACAGTCAAATAACAGCTTCCTACTCAAACATCAACTTCCTCGGCAAGACCTGTGCTCCAGGACAGTGAGTTTGAGAAGCACAGGGTGCGGGCCAGGGATGATTGGTAACTCTTAGAGTGATACTATAGTCCTTGATCTAAATTACGTACAATTCATTTGAAGGCAGCTGATAATAGCAAAATAAGTAACCTGTACAAACCACTAAGTATGTTTCTAAAATTTCCCTAAGTTGTTATGAGGCCAATAGTCTGTTTTGTATAAAGTGACTTGACTTATCTTGCCTCAGGATGGCAGAATCACATTTTAATGGTGACACTGCTGAATGGAATGTATGTGATATAAATACTTTTTATTGTTGTTTAAAATCTTGGTCTGGAGTCTGAGATCTCATGAGATGGTTTTCTGACTTAAAGGCTCTCTGCTGGCCGTGGCACATTCACAGCAGGGCCCCCTTTTTTAAATTGCTTCTTTATTAGGAGTGAAGGTCTCTTGCTGTCTTACTGCTCTAAAAACACCCCTCATCCATTCACACTTTATAAGTTATGGGATGGAATTAATTACATAGAGCACTGGATGAGATTTAGTGAAATTATAGGGTTACTTACTACAGTTGCTTCCTTCGCTTGTTTACTTATTCATTTCAGTCCTTTATTGATTCATTTGTTCCCCCAAAGTGTCACTCAAGTCATTGTTGTAATGGGTGAGAGGAGTTGTTGCAATAAAGATGACTAAGACGTGGACCCCTAGAACCTTACATTCTAATTGGAAATGAGATCAGTAACACTAACAGCTAATATCTATTAATAGCCACTATTCCAGTTACCTTGGTAGGAGACTTACTATGGTATATATTTTAGTACAACAATCCTATGAGGTGGCTTCTGGTTTTAGCCCCATTTTAGATGATGAAACAGTGGGACAGAGAGATTAAGTATCTTTTTCAAGACCACCCAACCTGTAGGCAATAGTGTTTGTGCTCATTACCACTGAACTAAGCATGTACTACATACCGAAGCATTCCAGGGAGCCCAGGGGGATGCTGAGTGGGCTGAGAGGACAGGGAAGAGATCCTAGAGGTGGGGACACTTGACCCAAACAGTGAAGGATCACTTGATCTTAGCCAAAAGGCTGAGAGGCAATGAACAGTGAAGTATCAGTATGCTAGCCTGACTTGGAGAAGGTGAGGAGGAAATGATGTCTAAGCAGGAGAATAGCATGAGCAAGTGTATAGAGCTGGGAAGTCATGGCATGTTTCAAGAAGAGTAGGAGGGTGGAACCAGAGCCAAGAGGATGGTCATGAGAGTGGTGGGAACCATGTTGCTCCTCCATACCCTCCACAAACAACTCTTGGCCATGCCCTGGGGAGAATCATACCAGGAAGAGCTTGCACAGGTCCTGGAAGCTGGTCTGGAGGCATTTAGGCAGAGGTATGTGATTATGGTCTATGAGGGGAGCTCAAGCCCTGGCAGAGCCTGTCCCCTTATTTCTCCAACTGCATGCCCTGGTGTAGCTGGTGGAGGGCCAGAATGGGATGCTCTAAGTGTAATGTCCAGGGCAGGGCAGGAAGCTATTTTTTCTTCTTAGTAATAATTAACGTGAAGCTGATAGTTTAAAAGGATGCTTATAAGGGTCAATGCTCTTCTTCCTAAGGAGATGCTCTTGATCTCTGGTGGACTTGTTGGGTGAAGGAAAACTTACATGGCCTGTCCAATGTCACTGCAATGGTGAGTGAGAGAGCCCATGTTTGAGCCCATTCTTCTTTATTGGGTGGACCTTTGGGACTAACACAATATGATTTTGAATATTCTGCATAAGCTCCTTGCTATATTGAAGAGGTGTAAACAAAATAAATCTTACCCAAGGTAAACTAAATTATATGCACTAATTAGTGATGGCCCCACATTTCATCAGTGTAACATAGCCAAGCTTTAACTTCATCCTCTTTCCAGCCTTCCCAGACAGTCCATTTTTGGGGGAGGGTGATCAACAGGATCAAGTGGTAACCCCACTGACATTCTAAACTCAAGATTTAATACCACTTACATGATTCTAATATTCCTCCGTTTCATTTTTTATTGTATCCTCTCAAATACAAAGGAGAGAAAGTGTTTAAAGAATTGTACTCAGACTTTCTTAGAGGATGGCAAAGAGTGTGTAACCTGTACACATATGTGTGTTGGGTGCAGATGTGCCTAGATGTACAACTGTGGTGTGTTGTTGTGTGCATGCACACGTGTGGAGTGATTTCTATATGCTAGGCTCTGCTCTGAGACTGATGAGTATATACTCTTGTACTCCTTGTCACAAGTCTGGTGGGAGGTACAACTCTCCTTTTATGACAGAGAAAATGTAATTCAGAGAGGTGAAGGTAAATGGCAGAGCTGGGACTTGAGCCCAGGTGTTCTGATGTCCAAGCTCTCTTGACTACCCACAGGGAGTACATATCTACTTATTTAACAATAAAACATGACAATCGTAAAACCTATTAGGGCATATCCACACATTCGAGACCCAACTATAAAAATAAACTTCAAAGTAGATGAAAAGGAGCTCTGCAAACACAGAAACCGGTTAGTTATTACATGGTTCAATGTCTACTATGGCTTTGAGCTCATAGTGGCAGTGAGTCCTTCAAAGATGCTGATGACAATAAGAACAGGAAGTGATACAGAGGTAGAAGCCTTGGTCTGGGAGTCAAAGACTGGGGTTCTAGCCTCAGTTCACCCACTAATGAAAACATAATACAGCTGTATAGTAGTTTCTAGAGCATTCTCTCAGGAATGTTCACAACATAGTGAGTGGACATTGCTGTGCCCATTTCATACATGGAGAAACTAAGGCCAGGGATACGCGGTCACTTTGCCAAGGTCATTCAGCTGGTAGGTACCAGTACTGAGACTCGGATCCAGGTCCTTCACCTCTAAATACCATCACACAAGCTGTGTTTGCCTCAGTTTTCACACAAATATTTTTCCTCTCAGTAAGTCCCCTCTCTTAAAACTTGGAGTCCAGGAAACACGACTGGTGTTTATTCACCTTCCCCAGTCTTGTTTGGCACCACTAGCAAGCAATATTTCATGAATGAGGAAACAGGCATATACATTAGAGGTCAAACGCCTGTCATCACAGCAGACCTTTGTTTTCCCAGCTACGGTGGTTTCCTTCTCCCACGCTCTGACTACTTACTACCCAGTTATCAGTCCACGGCAGTATCTCAACGTGTTATAATGGTCATTACAAAGGAAACAATTGTTGAATGATTCAGTGATTAAAGAAACATGTATTGGGTATCTCACATCCTGCTAGATGGGGGTATGGTGGGTAGAAGACTGAATAAGACACATTTCTTGCCCTTTGAGGAGCTTACGGCATTGACTAGCCACTACTTGGAAAGAACGTGGTAGAACTGAACGGACTTACTTGGGTTGGCCTGGTGCGATGGTAGTGCAGTTAGCATTCCTGTGACAGGGGTTGTTAGACTCACATACATTGATTATGCTGCACCCCACTCCAGGGACATAATTGTGGTAATGTTCTTTACACTCACAGTGAGACTTCAGAAGATAGGGAGAGAAAAACAAAGGGTTCTCGTTAGTCACAGAAGCTGACATCCTTCTTTAGTCTATCTGTATTCTGCCATAAGAACTAACTTGGGGTAGGTCCATGGTGCGGACTTCAATTAAAAATTTGTCAAAGTATTTGGAATTGGGAGTCACGTCTATGTATTTCACCCATTGGGAAATGGCACTTTGTGGTAAAGTTTACCTTTTTAGATTTCTTGTTTCCTAACCCTGGGCCTTTCTAGATCCATAATTTCTGGCTTTAGAATACCTGCAGTGAGTAGAGATGAGGCTCAGATGAGAGATATGATGCTCAGATGCTCCAAAAGAGTGGTTTTCAACTGGGAGTCTCAACCTGACATTGGGCAATGTCTCCAGAAATTTCTGATTCTCACAACAGGAGACGGGGGCAGGGTCACCAGAGGCCAAGGATGCTGCTAACCATCCTACAATGCATGGACAACCCTCACAACAAAGGATTATCCAGTCCAAAATGCTGGTGATGTCAACGTTGAGGAACCCTACTCTGGAATAGTGGGAATAATGAATGCCCTGCTGCTGTGTGAATAATGGGGATTTCTAAGACTTGAAAATCTGCCTTGGGCCCCATTTTTGAGAGATAAAGTTTATTTTTAATCTCACTCCCAAGGTTCTGGGACCTCGCTTAGAGTATAATGTGGCTTTTCCCATAAGGGTTCTCATTTTGAGGATGGAGGCTCAGCTCCTTGAATTTCTTTCCAAACCTTTCTCAGACACTGAGAGCAGAAATGGCATGTAATATACGTTTTCCCCTGAAGGTGAGATTGGGTCATTTCTCTACAGGGAACTCCTGGAGCATTGCCATGGGGCGATTGGATTGCTGGGGACATGTGACTGGTTGGGCCAGGCCCTGTATCCTTTCTTTTTTCCAGAGCAGCAATATCCTGCTGTACAGAGATACTTCCTCCACTGAGCTTGATGCGCAGTTATGGACTCAGTGGGCACCCACTAAATAGTTGGTGGAAGAATGAGGTATTGGTGAAAGGGTTCTTTCAACTGGATTCTTCAGCAAAGATCTCTAGACCTGGCTGTTTTTCACCAGTCAAGGCCATGATGTGATTTAGAGGGACAGGGTCTCATCCCAGAATAGCCTCACTGCTCCCTACTACCTGTCAGGGCTGCCTGACATTTTATCAGGGCTCATCTCTTTGGGACAGAATATTTTTGGTTCTAGGAGTCCTCTCTCACCTTGAAAGGATATGAGAAAGAATAGAGGATTGTAAGTGGAAGTCGATGACATATTCACCCAATATGTGGTTAATAGTTAATTTGTTAATCTGATTTGAGTTGTGTATATATTTTGTCAATTGCCATTGAGGAGCAGGACACAAGAGAATGTAGGACAGTTAGTTTTCCCTGGGGTGGGGGGCTAGGAAAGTGTGAGTTCAGAGGATGGACTGGGGAGGGGACACATTGAGGTTATCCCTGTGCCCAGGGAGGACTAAAGGGAGAGGAACCTCAAGCTGAGCATCAAAAGGGAAAAGTTGGAGAACCTAGCAGCCAAGTCATACCCATGGCATGGTTTTAGCTTTGGTGGGCTGTCCTGCTTCTAGACACCCTAGTCCCATGCCTCATGTTCTCACCTGTCCGGGCCCATCATATATGCACACTGTAGACTCTGTAGGGCAATTTCCATAGCGAGTCTGGCAGGGATCTACTGGTAAGCACACTTGGCCATCCCCGTGGTAGCCTTCCTGGCATGTGCAACTGTGCCGATTTGGTCCCAGGTACGTGCAATGAGCATGAGGATGGCAGATTGCTTGTAAACATGGATTGATGGCTTGAAAGGGAATGACAGGGTATGAGCTCATCAAAGTTGCACAGGCACTTGGATAGTTTTAAGAGAGAGAGTAAGATACAGTTCATCTTACCACACCTGATGCCCCCAACCTGTTGAACAGATTTATATATGGCTGTCAGAGATTATAACCATAAATATTATGTTGATAGATATAAATCCACACATTTGTGTGGATTTAAATATAAAATAGCATGAAAGAAAGCACTAATGCTTGTGGTATTTATAATAGGTACTGGCCTTGTCTAAGCATTTGTCATGTGTTAACTCAGTTAATCCTTACAGCTACTCTGTAAGGGAGGAGCTGTTATTATCCCCATTTGATAGATAGGAAAATGGAGGCACAAGCAAGTTAAAAACCTTGTCCAAGGTCTTATATTTAGTAATAAGCTGATCTGGGATTTGAATGCTGGCAGTCTACCTCCAGAGTTCACCTCAATATACAACACAATCTCTCACAAAGCAAATGAGCCTGGAAAAGAAGGAAAATATACAAGCCAGTGCTCATCATACCACGTGCCCTCTTTAATTCAACCAATGAATCACTGAACATTATATCAAAAACTAGTGATGTGCTATTCCTTGGCTAATGCAATCTAAGTTAAAAAAAAAAAAGAAAGGAGAGGAAAGGAGAGAAAGACAGACTGTATTTTGTCCTAACATCAGTAGAGTTGATAAAAAATTGTTTAAAAATCTATTTATGTGCTTTGTTAATAGAAGGAGAGATTGCCATTTATTGAAAAGCTATCATGGATGAGCATGTGCTCAGTGCTTGTTATATATTTCATTCAATTTAACACAGAGAAAAATAGAAGTGCCATTGTGTTAATTTTAGAGAGGTTGTGAGCGTGTTTTTTTTTTTTTTTTTTCCCTGTTGAGTAACTTAAACATCTCAATTAATGAGCTAGCAGGATCTAAATTCAACTCACGCTCGCAGTAGTGGCCGTCGCCTCGGTAATTGGGAAGGCATTTGCATTCCAGTTTTGTTTCATCTTGGCTGGAAGGTGAGCATCTCGAATTTTCAGGGCAGAGCAAGGCTGCACATTCAGGAACGGCTGCAAAGGAAGATTGTTGAGATACCCACATTAGTAGAATAACCTGATTCCAAAAAATTCAACCAATGCAGTGTTCTTTGTGATTAAAAAAATAATTTAAAAAGACTCACTGTGACCATTTGAAAAACACAGAATCTATAAAGTAAAAATGAACTGTTTTCTGATTCTCATTCTTCCATTTCACTCCCAAAGTAAACAATATCAACAGCCAATCTTCTACATTCACGTACAAATTTATTTAGGCTATTTTTTTAAACCAAAATGGAATCCTGTGATGATATTTAGCAACTTGATTTTTAATTTAACAATATATTATGGAGCTTTTTTTAAAGATCCATTTTAATCTCTTATAACTGCATAGTACTTCATTATCTGGGGGGCACAGATGGTTGTCAAAAACAAGAAAACTGACATGTTATCCAATGTGCGAAGCTAAGAAGTTAGGATAATACAGTTCCACAGATGCTGGTTGAAGATATGAGACTCCTGGGTCAGAGGTGAAGGACAATTTATTACTCACATCAAGAGCAGTAGCCAGAGTGGTGGCATTTTTGCACCAGTTCTTCCAAGCCCCAAGTACCCTGGGACAATGCAGAGAAGGGCTGCACTGGATTGCATTATAGGGGAGGAGCCCCAATTTTAGGGAACCTGAGTTTTTTTTTTTTTTTTTTTTTTTTTAATAATAGGCAATATATTATTTAGGGCCCAGGCAAGAGACAATACCACACAGTTATTTAAACAGGGAATGTTTTCATGTAAAGAATTATCAGCAGAAAATTCAAGAGAGTTAAAAAGAGTTCTAAGAATGAAGCAATAGTGGATATATACAAAGTAACCACTCCACCAGGGTTGAAATAAGCACCCAAGGTAGAGCCTTCCTCTCTCCAGGACTGAGACCCAGATGTCACTGAACAAGGGCAGGCCTTGGTCACTAAGTGGTAGAGAAAGCGCTGAGGTGCCATGGTGGTGAGACTTGCCGGAAATCTTCCCGTTAGGGCTCCAGGGAAGGTCATCCACACGGAGGTGCCAAGCCTCAGGGTTCATTTGGTGCCTGGGGAAGCTGCTTGCCTCTGAGTGCTGCCAGAATCAGAAGCTGAGAAGCTACTCCCTCGGAAAGGCAACATACTTCTGCATGTGGCTGGGGCCAGGGTGGCTTCAGGGGCCAGCCATGCGGGAGAGAAGGGACGTGGTTGGCTCTCCAGATGGTCAGGCTTGCAGGGCCCTTGGCACGCATGGCCCTGAAGAGAAGGCATACCAAAGAGCAAGCGCACCTCTGTGTGGTGTGGCACAGGCCTGTGCTGTCCGGGGCTCCTGGCCCTGCCACTGCCACCTGACTCAAGGACTAGTCAAGGTACATAGTAGATAAACACTGGAGGAAGCCGAGTCCTGCAGGGACCTAGCACTGGAGAAACTGGAGGGCTGACCAGTGGAGAAAACCGAAGTTCTGTGGGGGCCCTCGTGAGTGAGCGGTAGCAGAAGCAGGAAGAGAAAACCCTTCCTTCCTCAGTGGCCCTCCAGCACCCTCTATGCATAATTTTTTACCTCTTGGGCTGGCGAATGAGATATATTTACAAATTCCCCTCCATTTTCACAAAGCAGACAAAAAGGATTAATTTTGAGCTGAAAGGTAATCCATTGTTACCTTGAACAGGCAGTAGGCATGCCTACACTTTGTTCCCAACGGGAGACCCTACATCTTCCAAGGCTGATTGCAATACAAACATCCCAGAAAAGATGTTGGAACAAAGAGCAATCAGTGTGCTGCCCTCAAGAGGTATACAAATAAGAGATACTCAAGGAGGATTGTCCCCAACAGTGGCCAGTTGAACCAACCATTTGTAGAGAATATCCCCCCACAACTCTTTCCATGAAGTCGAAGCATTGCCAGAAAGTGGCTGCCCTTTCAAGGATTACATTCCAAACCGTCTTTGCATCTAGGTGGGGTCACATGACTACATTTCATTGATGGGATATTGAGAGGAGGCTGGATGTGTCATTCTGGATTTCATTAGCAGGAGCTTCTCCACTCTCTCTTCTTCCTTCCATGGCTCAAAACAGAACAGTCTGAGCTGCTATGGAATGGCAGAGGCACAAAATAGAAAGATCTGGATCCCTAATTACCATGTGGTGGGAAGCTGGTATCAGCCACAGACACCCACACAGGACTATACATGAGTAAGAATTATACCTCTGCTATGTTTTGCTGGAGGTTCCCCAAATTCTCGGGTCATGGTGTTTAGTGTCTTAATGTTTTCATGGTGTCCCAGTCTAAAAGAAGTATCTACCAGGTCCATTTATTAAGTTGCTAGAACCGAAGAAGTCAGTAAGTGTCTCATGAGACCTCAGTAAACGTTTGAAAAAGTAGTGTGGTTAGTATAAAGAGAAATATTTTTATTTCATTCTTGTTTTTAAAAGATTTTATTTATTTATTTGACAGACAGAGATCACAAGTAGGCAAAGAGGCAGGCAGAGAGAGAGGAGGAAGCAAGCTCCCTGCTGAGCAGAGTCCGATGTGGGGCTCAATCCCATGACCCTGGGATCATGACCTGAGCTGAAGGCAGAGGCTTTAACCCACTGAGCTACCCAGGTGCCCCTTTTATTTCATTCTTAAATAACCACATTTACTAATAAGTGGAATGTGTGAGCTTTTTGGACACTGCCCAACTTCTCCAACCTTGGAATCAGATTGGAGACTACCACCCTCATTCCATTCTGAAGGATTTTTGCTTGATCCTTGCTTTTTATCTTAGCAAGCCGGGAAAACACAGTTTTGTAAAGATGGTATCATTAGAAGGGATCTAGTGCTACCTAATGTTGAAATTGTGAACTAACTCAAGCTAGCAACTCAAGCTAACTCAAGCTAGATGCATCGCTGTCTCCCTCAAAAGTTTAAAATATCCCATAACAGTCCTGTGAGTTTGATGCGGTAGCTTGGGATGCCTTGTACAATGGTGTTAAGCCATTAGATTTTTGTATTTGCTTCTTGCAGCAGCTAGCATTATCCTAACTAGAGTTGGAGGTACCACAGTTCATGTAATGATTTCCAGCGGATGGACATTCAAGTTGTTCTAGCTTGTGTTGTTCTTATAAACAATACTGCATGGATTTCTTTTTACATTTATTTTTACCTACTAGTGCCCACCTCTTTTTTTCTCCAGGTAAATTCCTTGAATTGGGGCTATGGCAACAAACTGTAAGCATACTTCAAAAAATTTAATAGATAAATTTCCCTCATAGGTTGTAGCACTTCATCTCCCCCTTGACTGTACTGCAACTTTTCTCCAACCCACAGTAGATATTATCTGTCTTTGCAATCTGTGTAACATAGTGAGCAAAAACAAACCCCAAACCAAACCAAAACCAAACCTCCAAACCTCCTAAAATATCACTTTGTCATGATTTTAAATTCATCTGTGATTCATTGGGATTTCTGCATGGGTCAAGCACCTTTTCTATGCCTGTTGCCTAGTTTTTATTTCTCTTCCTGAGAAGTAGCAGCTCTTTGGAAAATTTTAAAATTGGGTTCCTATTATTTTGATAACTTCCCTGCCATGTGGGTTGCAAGTATTTCATGCCAGTCTATTGTTTCTCTCTCAGCAGAATTATTTTGTCATTAGGAGGCAAATCTGCCTGTGTTCTCCACTAGGGTGGTTTCTGGGCTGGGTTTACTGTCTTATTAAAAAGGTCTTTGCTCATGAGTCCCCTGGGCAATGATGGGAGTGGCCAGGAAAGAAGGCTGACTGAGGTCTCCAGAAGGGGTTATTCTATCCCGCTGAGTCTCATTTGGCTGTTGATTTGAATCACTCACTTGCAGTTTTGTCTCCTCCACAGGACAAAGGCTGTGTTTTATTCATCCTCCTCACTGTGCATAACCCTATAGTGACTTTCTATGAAATGAGTTTGAATTTGTTGCATTTGAATCTTGTCCAGTCCCTTCATTTTACAGATTAGAAGAGTAAAATCCAGAGGATAAGTGAGGCTAGTGTCACAGGAAGAATGTCCAGTTTTTAAAAAAAAATTAAATTTAATGTTTTCAGTGTTCCAAGATTCATTGTTTATGACAGTTTCTTAATGGCTGGCTCCAAATTCACCCTTCATTACCCGCTCTTTGATAATGGACTGGATTCTATTTCTCCTTTACAGTGATACACGAAGCTTGGCTGGTAGGGGGATTCCAGGGGACACTGCAGGAAAAAGGGGCTCCTCTCCTTGCTTCCTTTGTCAGGGTTCTGTTTCTGCTGTGTGTGCTTGCCTCTGCCATATAGTTTGTCAGTGGTGTGGGTGTGTGAGGACACTGCTTCAGCCATCATTCAGAGTGCATGGTCTATTGGTCACCTTGCATCCTCAGCCGGGACCCCGTGGCCACCTTCCCGCAGCCCTTTCCACACACAGACGTTGCACACTCTGAGTTTGGCACGCCCAGCACTCCGGCTTCCTCTGTGTGTTTGCTCACCAGCATTGGCTCATCTGTGTCCTGGAGCCTTTTTGCCTGTGGTCCCATGCTGGCTTGGGCAAACCAGCAAAATTCTCCTCTACCCAGTGGCCTGCCACCATACCTTCTCCAACAAGGTTTGAGCTCAGCCTAGGGGATAACCACCCCTTTCCAAATTTCCTCTGTTACACTCTAGCAGCCCTAGAATTCACTTGGTGCTTTTATAGCCACTTTCCTGTCATAGCTTACTAATTCTTTCTATTAAGCTTTCCTTTTTCAATCACTCTGCAGTTCCTATCTCATGCTTGGACCCTATGGAAGAGAGCATTTAAAGAATTTCGAATGATTTGGGTCCCAGTCTTCTATTTGGTAGTTTCGTGACCTATGGTGACTCACTTAGACTTAGTGAAGCTTCATTTCCTGTGCATGTGTTCTGTACTTGAGACATGAACTTGAGAACATGGTTGTCTCCCTTACTGCACGGCTGACTTGTTGCCATGGCCTCAGCTGGTTTTCCAGCTTTCTTTATTCAGTCCTTCACACTGCTGCCAGCTTAAGTCATAGCTATGTCAGTACATCGCTCCCAAATCTCCCGTAACTTCCTCCTCTCTACCGTCTCTACCCTTCCCTCTCCTCCCCTTCCGTCTGCTTCCCTCCCCTCTCCTTCTTTCCCCTCCTCTCCTCTCCTTTTCCTCCCTTTTTAATTTTTGGTTTTCTCCCAGGAACACATTCAGTGGTGCCTCAGCCATGCAGAGCCCCGGTATGTGAGCACAGAGTTGAAATGCATCCATCTGTGCCTATCCGGTCTGGCAGGGCATTCAGGAAGCTGGCAGGACTTACGCTTGTCGCAGTTGGGGCCGGTGTACGCAGAGTAGCATTCACAGCTTCCGTCACCCTCTCTCCCACTGTTGCACACTCCGTGCACACAGCTGCACACTGCAGACAGATAATGGGGACATTTTTTTCATTACTTGATAGAGATTTCCAGAGATTCTGGAGGAGTAATGCTTTGGGAGAGTTTTCATTGAGAATCTGTATAAGGACACGGGGAGAGTCAAGGGCATGAAGTCCTAGAGACCCTGGTTTGGATCTTGGCTTCATTTTCCTTCTATTAGCTCCAATTTATTTATGTATAACATGAGGATAGTGATACCTGCTCCTGGGATTTCTATAGCTGGATGAGATAAGGTAGTGGTGTGTTGGAGTGCATTGGAGTGCTTTTCTCTACTTTTAAACTAGTTACTTCATCATTGGATGTCTCAAGAAGGGAATTCACGTAATGTTTTTTATACACTGGTCACGTTTTATAGAGAAAAGCTACCACTGACTCAATCACTGTTGGTGGTGGGGATCTACTGTCTGTTGGGCTAAATCCTACTTCCTGAATGATGGGGACCTTCAAGTACAAAAGATAAATTTGAAAAGGCAGAGAATAACTATGCCTTATCTTTTAGCTTGAAATAGATAGCTTTTTAGCCCACTGAGAGGTCATTTCAAAAATGACAAGTGAAAGGTGTTTGAAATAAGTGGTCAATTCTTTAGCATTCAGTCTGCAGCTCACTTGTAGGAAGATTTATAATCTGGCTGGGTCACCAGCACCATTGGCACAGCCCTTTGTGCAACATACTGTATTGGTTTCCTGCTGTAACAGATTGTGTAATGACTTAATTGTGATGTAAAACAATACAGATTTATTATCTTAGTTTACTTACCTTAATTTTCCTTTGTCATATAGCCTAACATGTTTACAAGTTCCAGGGCTGAGGGTATGGACTTCTTTTCAGGGACATTCTTCTGCCCACCACATATGTTCAGTGCATGTCAGCCAATTTAATATTAACTCAAGTAAAACATAATTAAGATTTGTTGCTTAAAAACCTAACCAAATATTGGCAAAGCAAGGATTAAGGAAGTATTCCAAACATTTAGTAAGACATTACATCTTTTGAAATCTTTGTTATGTGTCCCACTTTGATCCCCTGATCTTTGTATCTATCAGAACAGTTCTCCTTCAGGTGCTTGCCATGCTTTGCCTGGACTGCTGCAGTAGCATTTTATCTGGACTTGGTGTCCAAGTTCTCACTTCTTTGTTCCATCCATTCCGTGTGACCAATAATGGCAGGTGATCTTCCCCCAAATACCTCAGTGACCACGAATTGCTGACCAAATAAAATCTAAATCCCTCTCCTTGGCAAACAAGGTTCCATCCAATGTGATTCCAACTTTTTTTACTTTTCATTTTCCATGGCTTCATTTAAAACATCTTAGGTTCTAAGCACAAAGGATGACTCATTAGTTTACCTTCCTTCCTTCCAAACACACATTGAATATCTCTCATGCTCAGGGTGCTGTGCTTGGGGTTAATGACCTAAAGAGAAGCAGGACGAAGTCCGTGCCCTCTATGTCTAATGGCAGAAGGCAGCCCATCACAATGCAGTGTGATGAATGCCAGGATGTGATAGATCAATGGTGATGGGAGCTGGTCAGGAATAGCTGGGTGGGGCTGGCCTGGGAGAGACATGCCTCCTGCACTGCACACTTCTGTGACTTTGCCTCCCCTGTGCTCCCTTCTGCACACGAATGGAAATCCATGAGTGACTCTGCTACTTCTGTCATGACTGCTGACCCTGGCTGCTGACTGTTTGACCACTGGTGGTAGTAGACTCTCAGGCATAGACAAAATGGGTCATTACAGTAGGTTGTGATAGGGGGCGAGGTACAAAGAAGGTGCTGCTGGAGCCCAGAGGAGCAGCTTCTGTGCTGGGACCTCCGAGCTGGCAGCACAGAGGTGGGGGTTTGGGTGGCCTCGAATGGTGAGCAGCAGAGCTGCTCGTGGTGGCCAGAAGAGGTAGCTGCTAGGTTATTTTTCCAGTTGCCCACTGTCATTGTTTATTTCTCTATCCAGACATGATGCTGCAGTGGCCTAGTTTTTGTCTTATTCCAGCATGGATACAGCGAGTCATCGATGGTGATACCCTGTGAAATTGTCTGCTCTGCAGGGCAGCACCACTGCCTAGCTGGGAGCAGCGAGCCTGGCTGCTGGCCAACAGCAGGCAAGGCTGTATTTTTTCTTTCTCCATCTATAGAGTTTTCTCCTCTATTAGACCGGAATCCCTTGGGAGGCCTCCCTCCTCCCTGTATTTCCCTACAACATCTCTTCTGTTGCTTTATCACAACACCCCCAACAGCACAAGTACATTATCAATCAAGGCAGCATCCTACAGGGCCAGGATTAAGGTGAGAAGGGGGAAGCAGGATACAGGGAGAGTTGCGGGGAGGCAGGGCAGAGCGCGGACAGAATGAGGTGAGGTGGCTCCAGTGCAGAGTTGGATCCTGCCTTTCTTTGAAATTTGGATGTTTTGCTCAAGAATTTAAAAATATGATTGTCATGGGTTGAATTGGGTACCTCAGAAGGATCCATTGAAGTGCTAACCCTCTGTCTCTCAGAGTCACCTTATTTGGAAACAGGGGCCCTGCAGATGTGATTGGTTACGTTGAGGTCCTATGGGGGCCTTCACCCAATATGACTGGTCATTCTAAGAAGAGGAGAGGGCACGGACACAAGGACAAGTCAGCCATGCACAGGTGGCAGTGGTGCCCCTCAAGCCCCAGGACGCCTGCCCGACCAGAAGCTTCGAGGAATGGAACCACCCTCTCCCAGAGCACTCAGAAAGAGCACGGCCCTACTGACATACTGCTTTTAGATTCCTAGTGTCCAGAACAGAGACCCTAAATTCTTGTTTTTGAAGCCACCCCTGTGTGGCCCTTTGTTATAGGGGTCTTGACCGAGAATTGAAATGACTTATCTTGATTACCGAGTTTTTGATGCCTCCTTAAATTTGTCACCTGAAGCAGGTCTCTCCTTCACCTCACCCTAGCATTGGCTTTGCATTTCCATTTACTGAGCACTTACTATCCATCAGGCATTTTGCCACATGTTTTACACACATTGTCTTCTGGGATGCTCACTGCACTCTGTGAGGTAGAGCTCATGAACCTTGTGTTACGTATGAAATGTGGGAGACATCCAACTCAAGTATTCATAAAAATAACATCAAAACTTAAATTGGATTTGTAATTGTCATCCCCACTTCAGAAATGGACTTGCCATTCTTTCTATTTTAACAAAGCACTCTGATGCTCACCTATGGCTGTAGCTGTTGGAACAGGAGCTCCAGAGAGAGGCCAGATTGGTCATGAGGTAACAGGTGTGTGGAGGGGGTGTACTAACTTTCAGTAGAGAAGGGTCAATTAAACTCAATTAAAAAAATATCTACTCAGTTCCTCTCTAGTGGCAGTCACTGTAGGAGGCACTGGGTATATGAATATGAGTAGTTCACAATGCCTCCATTCAAGGACTCACACTGTAGTGGGGAGCTGGACTCAGAGGTTCAAGGTCTTAAGCGTCATGCAGCTGATGGAAGAACACGAGGAGGCAGAAGAGGGAAGTGAATGTAACCCAGCCCTGGTTTCGAACTTCGATGTTAACTAAGAGTTGTCCTTGCCACTGAACTTCCCTCCAGGCTCCCTGTGTTCTGTGTTCTGGTACAGCCACTGTACTGGATTAACTGGGCTGGCATGGACAGCCTTTAGAAACACCTGATACCTATTTCAGGGTCACCAGCCATTGCCAAGAAAGTGTCCTTGGGAAGGAGAAATGAGTTGTGGAGGGATTCTGAGATCTCTTTTAAAGAACACTTGGACTTTGTTGAACTGGTGTCAACAAATCTATAGAGACACAAAAATATTTGGGGTGTGTGACTTTAAAGTGGCCAAACTATGGCCATTTGGGTCAGGGGGGGCAGTGTTCTGGTACAGCCACTGTACTGGACAGTGCCTGATGCCCCCAGTGCTATGCCCCTTAGCAGAGGGAGCTGCTCCCTCTCCTGTTCCCATAGCATCCTGTGTGTGCTGTGCACCCTGGATCATAATTGTCACCTGCACTTCAGCTCCTTGGGGAGCTAATCTGTCTCCTCTTTAGCATCTTATTGTTTGTCTGGGGGTCTAATGCATGGTGGATGTTCATCAGGGGCAAGAAGAGTGCAGTGTTCAGGTGCCCAGGCTCTGGAGTAAGATATTGGAGTCTAATTCTGCTTATATTCCCAAAATAGCTTCTTGACCTTGAGAAACCTCTCTGCTTCTTTATCCATAACATGAGGAACCCAGCTTGCAGAGTTGTGAGGATCCAAAGAGATGATGCCTATCAAACTTTGCACAATGCCTGATGCACAGTGGGTGCTCAGCAAATGCAAGCTATTGTTATTAATGAGACACAATTGTGGGACTGATTTGAAAGTCATGTCAGAGACAGTGGGCTTTGCATTCTGCCCTTACCAGGAATGAGGCACTGAGGAGGTGAGGGCATTGGCAGCAGAGATAAAAACCCTTGGCCAATGCAACTCTAAATCATTTCTAAACTAGTCAACAGCAGGGTAGGAGAATGCTCTGGCAGCAAGTTAAAGTCAGTGTTAAAAATAAACTGAAGCTAATAGAGTTGTCCTACTTACAGGCAGAATTGCCACCTCTGTGGGACCAGTGCCTTACTAGATGAAACCACACTGACACCCAGTGGAGGCCCAGCTGCTGAAAAAGATTGCAAGTTTCCCTTGTCTTTGCTAATGGAAAAGATCAGCCATCACTGAACCATCCATCCATCCACCATCCATCCACCGTCCATCATCCATCCACCATCCATCCACCATCTATTAATCCATTCATCCACCCATCCATCCATCCACCGACCACCTACCATCCATCTATCCATCCATCCATCCACCATACACCCACTCGCCATCCATCCATCCATCCAACCATTCATCCACCCACCATCCATCCATCCACTGTCCATCCATCCATCCACCATCCATCTACCCATCCACCACCCATCTATTCACCATCCATTCATCCATCCATCCATCCATCCATCCATCTACCATCCATCATCCAATCCATAATCCATCCACCATCCATCCATCCACTGTCCATCTATCCATCCATCTATCCACCATCCACCCACCATCCACCCACCATCCATCCATCCATCCATCCACCATCCATCCACCATCCATCCACTCACCCAACCATCCATCCACCCATGCATGGTTTGGTTACCACTGGACTGTTTTTGTCCTCGCTGACTATATGTTTCCATTGAGTGAGTGCTTGTGACCTGCTGCTCAGAGCTTTGCTACATTGTCAGTCCCACAGGCAGGTATTATTATTCCTATTTTACAGATGGTGAGGGTTTAGAGAGGCTAAATAGATTGCCTCAGGTCACAAGCAAGTGAAGTTGGACACATACTCAGGCCAGTCTGACTTCAAATCCTGCTCTCCTAACCATTACATTCTAGAGCTGGGTTCTCCAATATGGTGCAGACCAGCTGTATGTGGCTATTTAAATTTAAGGTAAGTGACATGAAGTGAGATTTAAAGTTCAGTCTTTCAGTTGCACTATCTGTATTTCAGGTACTCAGTGGCCACAGGTGTCCAGCCACTGAGCACTAGGCATCTCCTTGGATGGTACAGAGTCAGGATATTCCCTCAACTCCCAAAGTTATACTGATTGGAAAATGGAGCTTGGAGTTTTCTCTTCTGAGTCTCAATTTAGGTTTCTTAGTGAAAAATTTAGGTTTCTAGGAGGAGCAAGATGGTAGAGGAATTGGAGACCTAAATTTTGTCTTGTCCCAGGAATTCAGGTAGATATCAAACCACTCTGAACACCTAAAACTCAACAGGAGATTGAACAGAAGAATAGCAGCAATTTTATGAACATTAAAGCGACTACTTTCTGGAAGGTAGGATGTGCAGTGAATCTGAAGAAATATACAGGAAAATACACTGTGGGGGGAGAGGCCAGATCTCGGCAAGTGGTAAAGCAATGGAGCACAAAATCTGAACTTTCAGAAGTCTGCTCCACTGAGGGACGTCACTCTAGAGGCTAAGCAGGGGGTGGAGTCCTCGGGATAGTGTGGTCTCAGGACCCGCAGGGTCACAGAAACACTGGGGGGTGCCTGATTGACTGAACTTTCAGGTATCAGAGTGGGGAGGCTAACTGCAGAGACAGAGCTGAGGAGGGGGCTTTCAGTTTGGGGTTACCTTAAACCATGATCTGAGGCACAGGCGGACCACTGCTCTTTGAGCAGGGACCCCACAAGTGGCAGATCTGGGGGGATGAACCTTCCTTCTCTGGGAGGAGGGGTGCAGGAGTGTGCTGCAGGATTCTGCTGGGTTTGGGCACTCCAAGTGGGGCATGAGCCAGAGATAGAAACACTCAGTACAGGCTGGATGAGCTTGGAGTGCAGCCTGTAGCCAGGGAGACAGGAATGATTGACTGCTTTTCTCTGAGGTTGCACTGAGGAGTAGGGCTCTGAGATCTCGGCTCCTGTGGGGCCAGAGTTTGGGAGGCCCCATTTTCATTCTCGTCCTCCAAAGCTGTATGGAAAGTATTCAAGGAACAAAAGCAACCAAGGGCAAACCCGAACAGATTACTTAGCCTGGCCTCTGGCAAGGGTGGTGCAATTCTGTCTCAGGCAAAGACATTTGAGCATCACTGCAACAGGCCTCTCCCCTAGAAGATCAGCAAGAACATCCAGCTAAGACCAAGTTTACTGATCCATGAGAACTGCAAAACACCAGCGTTAGAGGAATGCAAATAGAATTCATGGCATTTTCCCCATGATTCTTTGGTCTTTCAAAGTTAAATTTTTAAAATATTCATTATTTTTTCTTTTTCTATTTTTTGAGTATTTCCTCTTTCCTGTTTTAACCTATTTTATCTTATCAATACCTTTAAACTATTTAAAAATATTTTAAAAATATTTACAAATATTTTATAATTTTCATTTAAAAATATTTTACAATTTTCATTTTTATAGTCATATTCTAACCCTTCATTGTATTTAACCTTATTTTTTGTATATATATTTTTCTTTCTTTAAAATTTTGGGATAGAGTTTCTTCTAACAGACATAAATATACCCTAATCTAGTGTATGGCTTTGTTCTACTCTCCAGCCTGATCACATTCTCTCCTTTCTTTTTTTTCTTTTTTCAACCAACTTCTTATCTTATCAATTCTTTTTTAAAACTCTTTTTAAATTTTCATCTTTACAGTCATATTTCATCCCTTCATCATGTATGTGTGTGTATGTGTGTACGTACATACATACATACATATATTTCTTTCTTTCTTTAAAATTTTGGGAGACAATTTCTTCTAACAAACAAAAATACACCCCAAATCAAGTGTGTGGCTCTGTTCTATTCACCAGCCTAATCATATATATATATATATATATATATATATATATATATATATATATATATATATATATA
>NC_081562.1:17929749-18113635 GCF_022355385.1 Mustela nigripes
TGTTTTTTTCCTTTCTTCTCTCCCCAGTTTTGGATCTCTTCTGATTTGGTTAGTGTATATTTTCCTGGGGTCATTGTTACCCTTTTAGCATTTTGTCCTCTCATTCACCTATTCTTCTCTGGATAAACTAACAAGGTGGAAAAACTTGCCTCAAAAAACAACAACAACTACAACAACAACAACAACAAAACCACAAGAAGCCATACTGACTGCTGGGGACCTAGTCCTTACTGAGATTAGTAAGATGTCAGAACTAGAGTTCAGAAAGATGATTATAAAGATCCTAGCTGGGCTTGCAAAAATCACAGAAGTTACTAGAGAATCCCTTTCTGGAGAAATAAAATCCCTTTCTCAAGAAATAGAAGAACTACAATCTAAACAAGTTGGAGTAAAAAAAGCTATTAATGAGGTACAGTAAAAAATGGAAAGGAAAAGTGAATTAGGGTAAATTGGAGGGGGAGATGAACCATGAGAGACTGTGGACTCTGAAAACAAACTGGGGGGTTTGGAAGGGAGAGGGGTGGGGTAATGGGTGAACCTCAGTGGGTATTAAGGAAGGCATGTATTGCATGGAGCACTGGGGGTGGTACATAAACAATAAATCTTAGAACACTGAAAAAATAAAATAAAACAAAAAAAGTGGAGGCTCTTATTGCTAGTGTAAATGAGGCAGAAGAGAAAATTAGTGATACAGAAGACCAAATGATGAGAAAAAGAAATGATGAGAAAATGACGAGAAAAAGAATGATAAACAGCTACTTGATTACAAGGGGAGAATTTGAGAGATAAAAACAAAAAGCAGTCTCTTCAACAAATGGTGTTTGGAAAATTGGACAGCTACATGCAGAAGAATGAAACTGGACCATTTCCTTATACCACACACAAAAGTAGACTGCAAATGGATGAAAGAGCTTAATGTGAGACAGGAATGTATCAAAATCCTTGAGGAGAACACAGGCAGCAAACACTTTGGCCTCTGACGCAGCAACTTCTTCCTACAAACATTGCCAAAGGCAAGGGAAGCAAGAGCAAAAATGAACTATTGGGATATCATCAAGATCAAAAGCTTGCATGGCGAAGGAAAGAGTCAACAAAACCAAGACAACTGACAGAATGGGAGAAGATAGTTGCACATGACCTATCAGATAAAGGGCTAGTATCTAAAATCTATAAAGAACTTATCAAACTCAATACCCAAAAAACAAGTAATCCAATCAATAAATGGGTAGAAGACATGAACAGAAATTTCTGTAAAGAATACATCCAAGTGGCCAACAGACACATGAAAAAGTGCTTAGCATTACTTGGCATCAGGGAAATACAAATCAAAACCATAGTGAGATCCTACCTCACATCAGCCAGAATGGCTAAAATGAGTAAGTCAGGTGTTGGCAAGAATGCTAAGAAAGGGGAACTCTCCTACACTGTTGGGAATGCAAGATGGTGCAACCACTCTGGAAAACAGTATGGAGGTTCCTCAAAAAGTTGAAAAGAGAGCTACCCTATGATCCAGCAATCGCACTATTGGGTATTAATTCTAAAGATACAAATATAGTGATCCACAGGGGGGCACATGCACCCAAATGTTTATGGCAACAATGTCCACAATAGCCAAACTATAGAGAGAACCTAGATGTCTACCAACAGATAAATGTATAAAGATAAGATACACACACACACACACACACACACACACACACACACAGGAATACTATGCAGCCATCAAAAACTGAAATCTTGTCATTTGCAATGATGTGGATGGAACTAGAGTGAATTATGTTTAGTGTAAAAAGTCAATTAGAGAAATACAATTATCATATGACCTCACCGATATGAGGAATTTGAGAAACAAATCAGACGATTATAGGGGAAGGGAGGGAAAATTGAAACAAGACGAAAAAAGAGAGGGATACAAACCATAGGAGACTCCTAATCTCAGGAAACAGCCTGAGGGTTTTTAGATTATAGGGGAAGGGAGGGAAAATTGAAACAAGATGAAAAAAGAGAGGGATACAAACCATAAGAGAATCCTAATCTCAGGAAACAGTCTGAGGGTTTTTAGAGGGGAGGGGAATGTGAGGAATCAGGTGGCTGATGATCAGGGTGATGGACATTGGGGAGGGTATCTGCTATGGTTAAAAAAAAAAAGGAAAAAAAATTAGGTTTCTAATCCACCTTTCTCCCTTTCACTTCCCCTTCCTCCATGGTACAAACAAGTGTGAAGAGAGGATAGTTTATTTAGAAATTTTTAGTATCTTCTTGTATATCTTTTCTTATCAGCAACCAGCACCAATTTCTTGGAGGTAACATGGATTCATCTTTCTAAATTTTCATCCCCCAGCCATACTTGGCTTTCTTGGTAAGTAAACAGTGTTGGATGCTGTCCTTTTTCCCTTTCCATTTCAATATTTATTCAAAATATGTGATTCAGATCCTAGGATTATGGTAGGAAAGGACCAAATGGGGAGACATGTCCTTTAATATAGCACACAATGTTAAAAACACCCTGAACAGCAGCATCTGTTTTTAATTTGTTTTTGCCAACATCCTTATGAAATCATCTTCTATGGAATGGTGGATGAACAAAAACACCAGATTGGGGGCCACTAGGGAATACTAGTTATTAGTAATAACAGTTGCTAACATTTATTATGTACTGATGATCTCACTAAATCCTCATAATAATGCTAAAGGAGACAATATTGTTTCTATTTTTACAGATGAAGACAAGACAGCATGTGCTTGGTTAACTTAGGGTTCCTAGGGCTGAAGCCTAGTCTGAGTGTAAGCCAAAGCTCTAATTCTCTGTACATGCTGCCTCTCAAAATCAAGCTTGTGGGTCAGGACAACATGGCTGGAGTGAGTTTAATCATTCATTCATTCACTCATGCACTCACCCACTTACTCACCCAGCCAACAGAAGTGTAGTGCATGTCTTGCATGCAATAGCACCATGGGAGGTACTAGGGAGAAAGACAAATCAGTGCCTGCTTTCAAGGAACCGTGGATTAGGAGACAGTGTCTCTGATGTTGCAGGTCAAAGTTATTACAGTCTGAAGATTTATGGGGGTGAGATGTCTATGTATGGGCATAGGTTTTATGGGGTTGAAATGTCTATATATGGGCATAGGTTTTATGGAAAAGTCAATTTTGGTAGACCCTGCTTTGATTCAGATATTTTTTGAATTAAATATTTGAATCAAAGCAGGGTCTACCAAAATTGACTTTTCCATAAAAGCCACAACTAAGGAAGCCTTGGAGAAAGGTCACCTGACATATCCTTTCTGGGAGACTGAATCTGGCAGGCACTGTCCTTACCATGCCCACATTCTCTAGGCCTTACCGATTCCTTGTCTTCCAGCCAATTTCCAATGTTCTGTGAACCCTTCCTAGGATGGCTGCTCTGCCCAAGTGCTCACTGGGGGCTGGAATCAGCCTGTTGTCTTCTCTGGCTTCTAGAGGCTACCCACATTGCTTAGCTTGTGGTCCCCTTTCATTTTCAAATATAGCAAAGGCTGGCAGAGTCTTCTTCACATCTCATCACTCTGATATAGTATCTTTTGCATTCCTCCTCCACATTTAAGGACTTTGGGGTATAGTAGGCCCATCTAATCATCCAGCATAATCTCTTTATTTTAAGATCAGATGATTATTAACCTGAATCCCATATGCAACCTGAATTCTTCTTGCCATGTAAGGTAACATATTCCTAGGCCCAATGGTTTAGGATGTGGACATTTGGGGGAGGTCCTCATTTTGCCTACCACACTGTGGTTCCCGCTCCCCTGTGATAGGATGACTCCAAGAGAAATGCTCTATAGTTCTACAGTAACACCCAGTTCCCCAGGGCATTAAGCTCTAATCATCTATGCTGGTCTCTGGCTTGATAACATACCCTTTATATTCCCTATGTCATTTTCTTGGTGTTTCTGGGATGTGCCAAGTATGCTCCCTGTACTGAAATCCTTGTCTCAGGGTCTATTTCTGGGGAGACCCCAAAGAATGGACAAGCCAGTATCAATTTGTTTGTTTGCTTGTTTAATCTGCAAAATAGAGCCAACAACCCTTGATCCCCTCAGGTGTTTGAGAACTCCCGAAAGGAAGGACCAGAATCTGGTGGGAACTACCATGGAAAAAGAAGTCCCTGGGAAGGAGGTCTATGCTGAGACCAGGACCCAGAAAGACCTCAAGAGCAAACAACAAGTGGATATGGGATCCTGGAACCTGGAGAGATGCTACCAAGTTTGCCAGAAAGCATTACTGGTGAGCAGCTGACTGCCGGTGCTGAAAACCACAGAAAACTGTCTCTTTTTTCGAAGACTGCATTTCTTGTCAATTCTTTGTTTTGCCTGTGTAGACTTCATTCTACATAACTCTTTGGAGTTTCCCCTGCAAGGAATAGCCTTTCTGGGGGCTTCAGCTGCCTAAGCTAAGTTTGACTCTCAGCCCTTACAAATGCATTTGATTACATAAAAATCAGACTTACCTGCTGAACAGCTGGGCCCAAATAAGTTGTCTTCAGCACAGGTTTCGCAGGCTGTTCCTCCAAACCCGTCCTGTAGAAAACCAGGTAGATGGCATGAGACCCAAGCAGTCGATGTTCTAGGAAGCCCTGGGATTTCTAACTGATGATCTGGTCAGTACTTTTTTCTCGACTGTATCTTCCTTCTGTCCTTTCCTGAAGCTTCTTTCTCCTATTTCTGCCTTTATACTCGACTGTTTTGTGTTATAATGTATACATTACTCTGCATCATTTTTCACCAAGAGTCTGGAGCTCCTCAGAAGGAAGCTGGTTTGTCAGTCCAAAGATACAAACAGAGGGCAAGTACTAACTGTCACATATAATTTCACTCAAGAGTGAAAAGAATACTCTTTCAGTTTTGCATTTCTGAAGACATTAAGCTCCATCCCATTCACAGGGATTTCTTTGTATTTAAATTATCAAAGGTTTGAAGCTCACAAAAAGTCACTTTTGTGGGGTAACAATAGACATTCTTCCTTGGCAGATCCAGTGACCACAGGATTCTTAACAGGGACAGACAGATCCAGTAATTTCTACAGCCCTGTAGAGTTTCATGAAATATTTTCACACATACAAACTCATTGCACTTTTTCAACAAATGTAATGATGTAGGTATTTCTTTTTTTTTTATCAAACCTATTTTACAGAGGGATGTGCTTAAGCCTGAGGAGAGAACTGACTCTCTCAAAGGTCTCCAGCCCCTAAGAGATCATTTTGTCGCAAGTTGTATACTCATTTTACTAATAGTGCTACTTCTTAGAAACTCCACCTAGTGCACATGTGTTTAAGGAGGGACAACAGGGAAGGAGAGGGGGAAGAAGAACACATCTGTGAGCTTACCTGGCAGGAACAAGTTCCGTTTCCTTCCATGCCTTCCGCACAAATGCCCCTGCCGCTGCAGGGGGAGCTCGCACCTCCTGGACACTCTAGAGAATCAGAGAGCTCACATTCATTCATTCATGACTGCACACAGCATTTTGCGAGGATGTACTAGCATTTACTATGTATCAGGTAGTGTGCTAGTTACCAGGGATAAGAAATGATTAAACGCCCTGATGACGTCACCCAGGGTTATGCGGGGAAGGTGAGTGAATCACAATATAATCAGGGGCTTTCCTAGAAGGCTTTGAACTGTCTACCATTTCTTGAGCATTTAATTTTTATACTTTAAATTTTTCTAATTAAGTTATTCCCACTGAAACCCTGAGATGTTGCTAAAGGTACTGGTTAGCAGATGAAGAGAGGTCACGTGGGTTTAGAGAGGTCAGAGAGGTCACATAAGTTGGCCAAGATTTCCTAATTTATAAGTTGCAAAGCTGGGACTTTGGTTCAGCTCTCAGCATGACTCTAAAACCGGGCTGCTCCCTCAGTGCTCTAGACAGGGGACTGAGGGAGCCCCAAGAAGGAAAGTATTGAGGTCAGACATCTGGGAAGACATCCTGAGGAGTCATTCAAGCTGGGGTTTTAAAGGCTTGGTAGGAGTTTGTTTGTGTGAACAAGGTAGGATCAAATATTATCCCAAATTAAAGTTAGGAAGACAAATGCATTTCACAAAATAGCCGATGATAGAGGTCTAGATAATAATAAAGGATGCACATATATACTACTCAAAGCAAACCCCTGAAGTGAAGTCCTATTTTTAGCTCCATTTTCTAGATAAGGAAACTGAGGCACAGATAGTATGGTGACTTGCCCAAAGCCATCCAGCTGGCCAGTGGTAATGAGGGACTCACCCTTCCTCTACCACAAGTGTCCACTTGTTGGACCTCCCTCCTCTCCTACCCCCATCAACAAAGCTCTCCTGTGCCAAAAGCTTGCTCTGCTATATATATACCTCTTCCAAGAAACCAGCATCCATAGAAAATGAAAAAGAGTTCTTATAAAAAGAGACATTTAACCACAGAAAGAAACAGTTCTGCCAAAGAGACCCTGATGGTTTGCTTGAGTTACTAGACTAGTTCTGGAAAAGAACACTTATAACTTGTGGGTATGGAGGGGTGAGAGAGTCGAGTTCTACACCCATGGATGGTGTTTTCTCTGTCTTCCCTCTTCCCTGCACGCAGAACGTTGGTAACCTACAGAGTCTAGATGACACATTTTGAGTCTGTGGTCTTCCTTCCCATGACTGTGTTGCAGTAGGTTTTGAACTCTGGCAGGTGCTCCAGAGTCTACCACACTTGCACTGCTCATCGCTATGGTGTATACTCATCAAGCCCTGGTGTAGCCCAGAATAGCAGATAACAGAAACATTTATGAGAGGAGCAAAGGAGAAGACACCCTGACATGTAGCTAATATTCATAAATCACCTTGAAAACCAATATGTTGGTTTGGCTGTCTCCTACCAACTGGAGCAGTGGCTATGTGAGACACAGAAGAGTCACAAAAAAGCCCAGACTCTGCCATCAGCATCTTCTGGGTTTGAGTCCCAGTACAAGTCTTTGCTAGCTGTACCCTTTTGGGAAAAAAATCAATGCATGACACTAAGATTCAGCTCAAGTGTCTTCTTGGCAGGTTGCGATAAGGCCTGGAAATATTAGGTGCTCAGTCAATGGCTGTTATTATTTAGAGTGGATACTCCTCATCCTTTCTAGCTTCTGTTCTTTCAGATTGGCACTATAACAGGTAACAATACTCAGGAAATAGATTATCAGGAATCTGTTTGAATCAGGACTCTGTAAGGTCCTGAATGTACAAGGTGAGCGCACAGGCTGGGTCCCTTATTTCCATGGTCTTCCCAGTCTAGTGGGGAGAAAGTCATGGATTAATGGACAATCAAATAAATACTGGTTTGCAAACTGAGATGAGGCTAATGGGAGAAGAGTTTTCTTCAATCCAGTTACCTGAAGCTACCAACATTGACTCCAAATAACCTAACCCTCAATGGCCCTGTTGACTTAGATTTGGTCTCATTAGGGGGCAACAGCCAGATTATTGAAGAAGGGCCCTGTTAAAGATTGTGGTCTTTACCTTAAAAAGAGAAGCAGGAGATGGGGATGAAGAGGGGGGATAGGGTCTAATCAAGCAGGTACCAGGTAAACACTTTGAAATTCACCTGAAGCCCGACTGAAACTCTTGCATTCACAATGCCGAGCAACGGGTGCTATGAGAGCATTTCCATCGATTGTTGACTATCCAATGGCCCTTCTTCTATTTCCTTGTGATGTTAGGCCCTTCTTGGTTTGAAATGGTATTTTGAGGACCAGGCCCACCTCTTGGCAGGACCAGGAAGATAGAGGGATGACAGCTCTGCCACAGTTTCCCTCTCTTGGTCCCTGTGCCTCTCCCTACAACTAGGCATGCAAGATGCTCTCTGAGTGGTAGCTTACCTTGTGGGCTGGCTCAGAAGAACACAGGGCCTCCCAGCCCTGGGACTCAGCAATCAGTGCCACCTTGCAGAAATGTTTTCCCAGGCATTTTTACTCTACAGACAATGACGCCAGGATCCCAGTTCCCACACTCGCATTGTTTGTTAGCTTCCTCCCTGCATTGGACAACCTCATCGTCCACCTCCCATTTCTTCTGTCCATCCCACTGCCCAGACATATGTTTCCCTCCACCCTTGCCTGTACCTCCCCCCACCCCCATTCAAACACGTTCTCCCACGTCCTCCTCTAAGGCAGATATGACTCTTCCATCCCCTGGGTGTCCCTTCCACTCGGCCCGTGCCTTCTGATAATATATAGAGCAGAACACAAGGCAAAGCCATCTACTGAGAACACAATTATAGGCCAAAGGCTGGTCACAGAAGAATTAGGGAGTATCTCCCATCCTAGTTCCTGAGAGTATGATGTTACGTCCAGGAAGTCTGGGCCTCTTTTTTTCCGTAGGATGCAACTAACAGGCCCTTCTTTTTAAAACTTTAAGCAGGTTTTCCTGTGAAGGTGATTCATTGGACCAGCTGTTTCTAATCACCTGGGGAAGGAGGTGAGGGAGGAGGAATTGTGTCAAAGGTAGATTCCTGAGGCCCTCCTCTCCAGGTAGAGTTGTTATGAAAATTCACCTCTCAGATGTGCAATGTGGGTGCATAATTTCCCTGTTGGCAACCATCCTGTTCATGAGGCCACACTTTCCACATCTGCTTCTAGTCAGTGCCTGAGCATGGCAGGGATACCAGAGTGGATACTAGAGCAGGCCCTTTCCTGCAAGATGGAGGACTCCCCTGTTCAGTGACTTTGGCTGGAGTGCTCCCCAACAGCTTTACCCAATCTTCTTAGAATTACATGTAGTCTATGACTTTTCCAATCTAACCTCCCTTGGTTCCCTCTCTTATTCAAAAGAGTCAGACCTGCATCTTTTTATCTGAGAAGTTAAATTTAAACTTAAAATCCTTCTTACAAAGAAAACTCCATGCCAGGTGGCTTCACTAGTGCAGGTACCTCATATTTAAGGAAGAAATCATAAAAATTATATGAAAATTCTGAAAAACTGAGGAAGATGGAACAGCTCCTTCAACATGGAAAGCATTCTTACTCTGATTCCCAAGCCTGACAAATACTTAAAAGGAAATTACAGATCAGCATCTCTAATCAACACAGACACAAAAGTTCTTTAAAAAAATCTAAGACAAGAAAACTCAATAGGAGATCAAAGGGAAGAATAGCAGCAATTCTAAGAACAGAAAAGCAACCACTTTCTGGAAGGTAGGATGTGTGGAAGAGTGATTCCAAGGTAATATATATGGGAAGATAGACCGCAGGGGGAGGAGTAGGCCCCTGGCAAGTGGGGCACAAAATCAAAACTTTTAGAAGTCTGCTTCACTGAGGGATATGGCTCCATAAGCTAAGTAGGGGGTAGAGCCCTCGTGGGGACAGTGTGGTCTCACAACCCGAGGGGTCCCCAAAAGACCAGGGGTATCTGAGTGTGGCAGAGCTCCCATGTATTGGAAGGGGAAGCCGGCTACAGAGATAGAGCCAAGGAGTGAGCTCTCAGCTCTGGTTTACCTTAAACCATGATCTGAGACAGAGTTGGGCCACTATTCTTCGAGCAGGGACCCTACAAGTGGCAGGTCTAGGGAGACCCCCACCTTCCTCCAAGAGGAGGAGCAGCATGGGAACATGCAGCAGGAATCTGCTGGGTTTGGAGACTTCAAATGGGGCCGTGCGCCAGAGATAGAAACACTCAATCACAGGCTGGGTGAGCTTGGAGCATGAGAATACAATACACAGTGGGAAACAGGAGTGACTGACTGCTTTTCTCTAAGGACGCACTGAAGAGGGGGATGCCCAAGCTCTCGGCTCCTCCAGGTCAGAGACTGGGAGGCCACTATCTTTATTCTCCTCCTCCAAAGCTGTATGGAAAGCGTTCAGGGAACAAAAGCTATTGAGAGCAAACCCAAGCAGATTGCTTAGCCTGGCCCTGGCCAAGGATGGTGCAATTCTGCCTCAGGCAAAGACATTTGATAATCACTGCAAAAGGTGCCTCCCCCAGAAGATCAGCAAGAACATCCAGCTAAGACCAATTTTACCTATCAATAACGACTGCAAAACACCAGTGCTAGAGAAATGCAGCAAAATAGAATTCATGGCTTTTTACCCATGATTCTTTAGTCTTTCAAAGTTAAATTTTTAAGATGTTCATTATTTTTTCTTTTTCTGGTTTTTTTTTTAATATTTCCTCTTTCCCATTTTAACCTATTTTATCTTATCAATACCTTTTAAAAAATCTTTTTCAATTTACATTTTTATAGTCATATTCTAACCCTTCATTGTATTTAGTCTTATTTTTTGAATACATATAAGTTTTTCTTTCTTTAAAATTTTGAGATACAGTTTCTTCTAACAGATCAAAATATACCCTAAATCTGGCATATGGCTTTGTTCTAGTCTCCAGCCTGATGACATTCACTCCCTCTTTTTTAATTCTTTTTCAACCAACTTATTATCTTATTAATTCCTTTTTTTTGAACTCAAATCTTTTTATTGATGAAAGTGATAATTTTCTCTCTATGTGTGAGTTGAGTTGATCCAGAGATAGAAAACCAGAGATTTAAATTTCAACTGAAATAAGAGTCTTGTTCCCTCATACTTGGGGGGATTGCTTTTTCAACAATCCTCTCAGTTTAGGCATGGTGTTAGAAAAGACTAGCTTCAGCTGCAAGTGATAAAAATGCTCAAATAACAGCAGCTTCAAATGTATTGCTCTCAGATATAAATGAACCCTAGAGATAAACATTTCAGAGCTTGTCTGGTAACTCTGTAATTATTAGACCCAGACTCCTTGTATTTTATTGTTCTACCATTTACAACATCAGGCTGTGGTTTGAGATGACTTCCTAGGTGCCATGAAGTCCACATATCAGCAGCAGGATGAAGAAGAATCTGTGAAAGTTCTCTGCCTCAACTTTCAGGAACATTTTCAATTTCTTTTTAAAAATCTTTTTAAATTTTCATCTTTACAGTCATATTCCATCCCGTCATTGAATTTACCCTTGTTTGTATATATAAAAAAGTTTTTCTTTCTTTAAATTTTTGGGAAGCTGTTTCATATATATATATATATGATTTTTTTTCTTGTTTCTTCTCCCACTGGTTTTGGGTCTTTTCTGATTTGGTTACTGTATATTTTTCTGGGGTCATTGCTACCCTTTAGCATTTTGTCCTTTCATTCATATATTCTTCTCTGGACAAAATGATAAGGTGGAAAACTCACCTCAAAAAAAAAGAAAAAAGAAAAAAGAAAAAAAGAACAAGAGGCAGTAATGACTGCTGGAGACCTAATCAATACCAACATTAGTTAGATATCAGAGCTAGAGTTCAGAAGGATGATTATAAAGATGCTAGTAGTTTTGGAAAAAGCACAGAAGATACCAGAGAATCCCTTTCTGGAGAAATAAACTCCCTTTCTGAAGAAATAAAAGAACTAAAATCTAACCAAGTTGAAATAAAAAAAGCTATTAATAAGGTGACATAAAAAATGGAGTCTCTTACTGTTAGGATAAATGAGGCAGAAGAGAGAATTAGTGATATAGAAGACCAAATGATGGAGAATAAAGAAGCTGAGAAAAGGAGCGATAACTACTGGACCATGAAAAGAGAATTTGAGAGATAAGTAATGCCATAAGATGAAACAATATTAGAATCACTGGGATCCCAGAAGAATAAGAAAGAGAAAGAGGGGCAGAAGGTAGATTGGAGCAAATTAGAGCAGAGAAATCCCCTAATATGGGGAAGGGAACAAACATCAAAATCCAGGAGACACAGAGACCCCCCTCTCAAAATCAATAAAAATTGGTCAACACCCTGTCATCTAATAGTAAAACTACAAGTCTCAGTGACAAAGAGAGAACCCTGAAAGCAGCTTAGGACAAAAGATCTGTAACCTAAAAAGGTACAAATATTAGATTGGCAGAAGACCTATCCACAGAGACCTCATAGGCCAGAAAGGACTGGCATGACATAGTCAGAACACTAAATGAGAAAAATACACAGCCAAGAATACTATATCCAGCTAGACTGTCATTGAAAATAGAAGTAGAGATAAAAATCTTCCAGGATAAACAAAAACTAAAAGAACTTGCAAACAATAAATCAGGAAAGAGAAGCCTAAAAGTAACAGACCAGAAAAGAACAGAGACAATATACAGTAACAGTCACCGTACAGGCAATATGATGGCACTAAATGCATACCTTCCAGTAGTTATGCTGAATGTAAATGGGCTAAATGACCCAATCAAAAGACACAGGGTATCAGGATGGATAGAAAAAACAAGGCCCATAGATATGATGCCTGCAAGAAACTTATTTTAGATCCAAAGACACCTCCAGATTTAAAGCGAGCAGGTAGAAAACAATTTACAACACTAATGGACATCAAAAAGGAGCAGGGGTAGCAAGCTTTATCTCAGAAAAATTAGATTGTAAGCCAAGGGCTATAATAAGAGATAAGGAAGGACACTATATCATACTTAAAATGTTTGTCCAACAAGAAGATCTAACAATTTTAAATATCTATGCCTTTAACAGGGAAGCAGCCAACTATAAGGACCATTTAATAACAAAATCAAAGAAACACATCAACGATAATATAAGAATAGTAGGGGAATTTAACACCTCCCTTCATTGAAAAGGACAGATCATCAAAACAAAAGATCAACAAGGAAATAAAGGCTTTAAATGACACACTGGACCAGATGAACCTCACAGATATATTCAGAACATTCCATCCCAAAGCAACAGAATACACATTCTTCTCTAGTGCCCATGGAACATACTCCAGAATAGATCACATCCTGAGTCACAAATCAGCTCTCAGCCAGTACCAAAAATTGGGATCACTGTGACACATTTTCAGACCACAGTGCTTTGAAAATTGAACTCAATCACAAGAGGAAAGTTGGAAAGAACTCAAATATATGGAGGCTAAAGAGCATCCTACTAAAGAATGAATGGGTCAATCAGGAAATTAAAGAAGAATTAAAGAATTCATGGAAACAAATGAAAAAGAAAATACAACTGTTCAAAATCTTTGGGATGCAGCAAAGGCTGTCCTGAGAAGAAAGTATATAGCAATACAAGCCTTTCTCATGAAACAAGAAAGTCCTCAAATATACAACCAAACCCTACCACTAAAGGAGCTGAAGAAAGAACAGCAAAGAAAGCCTAACCCAGCAGGAGAAGAGAAATAATAAAGATCAGAGCAGAAATAAATGAAATAGAGACCAAAAGAACAGTAGAGGAGATCAACAAAACCAGGATATGGCTCTTAGAAAGAATTAATAAGATTGATAAACCCCTGGTCAGACTTATCCAAAAGAAAGGGGAAAGGACCCAAATTAATAAAATCATGAAAGAAAGAAGAGAGATCACAACCAACACTGAAGTAATAGAAACGATTATAAGAACATATTATGAGCAACTTTGATATGCCAGCAAAGTTGATAATCTGGAAGAAATGGATGCATTCCTAGAGACATATAAACTACCAAAACTGAGCCAGGAAGACATAGAAAGCCTGAACAGAACCATCACCTGTAAGGTGAAGCAGTCATCAAAAATCTCCCAAGAAACAAGAGCCCAGGGCCAGATGGCTTCCCAGGGGAATTCTACCAAACATTTAAAGAAGAATTAATACCTATTCTCCTGAAACTGTTCCAAAAATAGAAATGGAAGGAAAAATTACAAACTCTTTTATGAGGCCAACATTACCTTGATCCCCAAACCAGACAAAGACCCCATCAAAAAGGAGAATAGACCAATATCTCTCATGAATATGGATGTAAAAATTCTCATCAAAACACTAGCCAATAGGATCCAACAGTACATGAAAATGATTATTTACCATGACCTAGTGGGATTTATTCCTGGGCTGCAAGGTTGTTTCAACATCCACAAACCAATAAATATCATACAATACATTACTAAAAGAAAGAACAAGAACCATAGGATACTCTCAATAGATGCTAAAAAAGCATTTGACAAAGTACAGCATCCTTTCTTGATCAAAACTCTTCACAGTGTAGGGATAGAGGGAACATCCTTCAATATAGTAAAAGCCATCTATGAAAGCCCCACAGTTAACATCATTCTTAATGGGGAAGAACAGAGAGCTTTTCCCCTAAGGTCAAGAACATGGCAGGGATGCCCACTATCACCACTGGTATTCAACATAGTACTAGAAGTCCTAGCCTCAGCAATCAGAGAACAAAAAGAAATAAAAGGTATCCAAATCAGCAAAGAAGTCAAACTCTCACTCTTTGCAGGTGGTATGATACTTCATGTGGAAAACTCAGAAGACACCACTCCAAAACTGCTAGAACTCATCCAGGAATTCAGGAAAGTGTCAGGATATAAAATCAATGCACAGACATCAGTTGCATTTCTATACACCAACAGCAAGGCAGAAGAAAGAAAAATTAAGGAATTGGTCCCATTTACAACTGCACCCCAAACCATAAGATACCTAAGAATAAACCTAAACAAATAGGCAAAGAATCTGTACTCAGAAAACTATAGCACACTCATGAAAGAAATTGAGGAAGACACAAAGAAATGGAAAAACGGTTCCATGCTCATGCATTGGAAGAACAATTATTGTGAAAATGTCTATGCTACCTAGAGCAATCTATACATTTAATTCAATCTCTATCAAAATACCATCAACTTTTTTCAGAGAAATGGAACAAATAATCCCAAAATTTATATGGAACCAGAAAAGACCGCAATTATCCAGAGGAATGTTGAAAAAGAAAACCAAAGTTGGTAACATCACAATTCCAGACTTCAAGCTCTATTACAAAGCTGTAATCAATAAGACAGTATGGTACTGGCACAAAAACAGACACATAGATCAATGGAACAGAATTGAGAGCCCAGAAATGGACCCTCAACTCTATGGTCAACTAATCTTCAACAAAGCAGGAAAGAATGTCTAATAGAAAAAAGACAGTTTCTTCAACAATTGGTGTTGGGAAAATTGTACAGCCACATGCAGAAGAATGAAACTGGACCATTTCCTTATACTACACACAAAAATTGACTCCAAATGGATGAATGACCTTAATGTGAGACAGGAATGCACCAAAATCCTTGAGGAGAACACAGGCAGCAACTTCTTTGACTTCAGTCACTGTAGCTTCTTCCTAGGAACATCACCAAAGGCAAGGGAAGCAAGGGCAAAAATGAACTATTGGGACATATTTAAGATCAAAAGCTTTTGCACAGCAAAGGAAACAGTCAGCAAAACCAAAAGACAACTAACACAATGGGAGAAGATAGTTGCAAATGACCTATCAGATAAAGGGCTAGTATCCAAAATCTACAAAGAACTTATCAAACTCAACACCCAAAGAGCAAATAATCCAGTCAAGAAATGGGCAGAAGACATGAACAAAAATTTCTGCAAAGAATACATCCAAGTGGCCAACAGATACATGAAAATGTGCTCAACATTACTTGGCATCAGGGAAATACAACTCAAAACCACAGTGAGATCCCACCTCACACCAGTCAGAATGGCTAAAATGAACAAGTCAGTAAATGACAGATGTTGGTGAGGATGCAGAGAAAGGGGAACCCTCTTACACTGTTGGGAATGTAAGCTGGTGCAGCCGCTCTGGAAAACAGTATGGAGGTTCCTCAAAAAGTTGAAAATAGGGTTACCTATGACCCCACAATTGCACTACAGGGTATTAATCTTAAAGATACAAATGTAGTGATCTGAAGGGGCACATGTACCCGAATGTTTATAGCAGCAATGTCCACAATAGCCAAACTATGGAAAGAACGTAGGTGTCCATCAACAGATGAAAGGATAAAGAAGAGGATATGTATATACACACACACACACATTGTGTGTATATATGTGCACACACACACACACATATATACACACACAGATACACACAAAGGAATAGTATGCAGCCATCTAAAAAATGAAATATTTGCAATGACATGGATAGAACTAGATGGTATTATGCTAAACAAAATAAGTCAGTGAGAGAAAGACAATTATCATATGATCTCTCTGATATGAGAAATTCGAGAGGCAGGGTGAGAAGTTGTGGGGAAAAGGGAGGGAAAATGAAACAAGATGGGATCAGGGAGGAAGACAAACCATAAGAGACTTTTAATCTCAGGAAACAAACTTAGGGTTGCTGGAGGGAGGAGGAGGAATAAGGTGTCTGGGTATGGACATTGGGGAGGGTATGTGTTATGGTGGGTGCTGATAATTATGTAAGGTGATGATTCAGATACCTGTACCCCTGAAACAAATAATACATTATATGTTAATAAAAAAGATTTTAAAAATCTAATGCATAAATTAGAAAATTCTAAAACAAATTTGTAGCAAACTGAATCCAACCATATATGAAACAGATAGTACATCATGAGAAGTAAAACAAAGTAAGAAAAAAGGATATAAAATACATTCATATTGGAAAGGAAAAATGAAAATGGTCTCTAATATTAGACAACATGATTGCCTGCAGAAAATTCAAAAAAGTCCCCCAAAGTTACTAGACCTAATACATATATTTAATAAGTTCTCAGGATACAAGAGCAATATTTAAAAAGTCAATTTTATTTCTATTTTTTTATACAAACTCATAAGAAAGAACTGGTAATTAAAATGAAAATATACCATTAAAAATGTTACCAAAACCCATGAGACACTTAGGTGTGAACATAATGAAAATTGTGCAAAATTTGTAAGTTAAAATTGATAAAACACTGACAAACAAAATAAAAGAAGTCTTAAATGGGAAAATTTAGTGTGGTTATGGGTTAAAAGATTTAGTACTTTAAGATGTCAGTTCTCTCTAAACTGACTTATAGATTCAATATAATTTCATTAAAATTCTAGCAGGACTTTTTGGTAGATATTGGCTGATTCTAAATTTTACATGGAAAAACAAAGAAACTAGAATAAACAAGATAATTTTGAAAGCAACCAAGCTGGAGAATGTATGCTGCCAGATTTTAAGACAGTGTGAAGCTACAGAAATCCTGATGGTAAAGGGATATACATACAGATTACTGGAACAGAATAGGGAGTCCGAGAATACACCCACACAGAGATGGTTAATTGATGTTCTACAACAGTCCAAACACAACCCAATGGGGAGAGGGTAGTCTTTTCAAGAAATGATGCTGGAATCACTAGGAATCTACATATAAAAAATGAACATTGATCCATACCTCAAATCATATACAAAAATTAACTTGCAGGGGATGATGGACTTGAACACAATACCTAAAATTATAGAACTTCTAGAAGAAAAAAATAAAAGAAAATCTTTGTGATATTAAGGTAGGGAAAGATTTCTAGATAGGATACAAAAAGCACTATCTATGAAAGAAAAATTGATATATTTGACCTCACCAAAATTCATAACATTCGCTCATCTGAAGTTAGTGTTAAAAGAATGAAAAGACAAGCCACAGACCACAAAGAAATATTTACAAATCATGTATCATATAAAAGACTTGTATGTCAAACATTTAAAGAACTCTCAATGATCCAGAAACAACAACTTGAAAGATACATGAAGAGCAAATATGCACATGAAAAAATAAAAATTAGGGGCACCTGGGTGGCTCAGTGGGTTAAGCCTCTGCCTTTGGCTCAGGTCATGATCTCAGGGTCCTGGGATCCAGCCCTGCGTCCGGCTCTCTTGCTCAGCAGGGAGCCTGCTCCCCACCCCCCCGGCCTGCCTCACTGCCTACTTGTGATCTCTCTCTCCGTCAAATAAATAAATAAAATCTTAAAAAAAAAAAAAAAAAGAAATCAATTTTAGGTACACACAAAAACCTGTGCATGAATGTCCGTAATAACTTTATTCTTAGTTGTACCAAACTGGAAACAAACCCATACATCTTCCAGCTGGTGAATGAACTGACTGGCTGCTGCTGCATCATGGCAGGCTATGAAGCATTAGAAAAGAAGGAACTATGGACACAGATAGCAACACAGACATATCGTCAAGCATTATGCTAATTGGAAGAAACCAGTCTCAAAAACCACACACTGTGTCACTCCAATCATGTGACATGAAGGTAAAATTATAGGCACAGAAAACAGATCAGTAATTGCCAGGGCTTCAGAAATGGGAGGGAGGACATGATAGCAAAGGGAATTTGAGGGGGATGAAATAAATCTTTTCTAAGTTAACGGTGGTGGTGGTTACACAAAGCTGGTCAGAACTCATACAGCTGCGCACTGATAATGTTGAGTTTCACTCTACGAAAATTATAAGTTAAGAATAAATGAGAAGAATTTATTAGCTGAGCATGTGCCCTACTGTTAGGTTTGGGAAAGGTGGTCAGTGTCCTGGTCAGTAATTAATGAAACTCAACTTCTGTTTAGACCTCAGAGATGTCCTTTCCTATAATTATGCTGACTGGAAAAGAAAACAAAGCAAGACACTAGAATCGGGAAGGGCTATTTTTAAACACAGGGTAAGTCTTTCAGTTTCTGACCACTTCAGTCTCTAAACCTTTTCATTCAAATACTTAAGAGTAGTTTCAGAACACCAGTGTTTAGGAAGCATTTCTTCAGGGCCACCATCTGGTAAACTGTTACTGAACACCTTCATGAGCCAGATGTTGACCTTAAAAAGACCAACTTGACTTGTTTTTGTTTGTTTGTTTGTTTTTGAGGTTTTTTTTTTTTTTTTTTTTTGTTGTTGTTGTTGTTTTGCTCGTCATGTTCTTCTTCTTATTGGTCTAAACCTTGAGTGGAATGCTAAGGACATTACACGTGTTATCTTCACAACTATGAACTATTACTCTTTGCTCTATGAAGTGTTACAATCCCCATTTTATCTACGAGGACACTGAGGCAGAGAGAGGACCACTAATAAAGTTATACAGCTGTCAGGCGGAGAGACAAGGATTTCCACCCTGCTGTATCTGACTCTAAAGGCTCAGAATTGTGCTTCTCTGTGTTGATAGCTTCAAATTATTTTACATAGCTTAAATGTTTTTACAAGACATTCATTTAGTTAAGTAATTAATTCAAGATTTATTGAATGCCTACAATTGTTTTCAAAGATGTTGTTTTCTCTTTGTATTTTCACAAGAATGCGAAATGAGATTAAGCCTAAACAGAAAATGGGCCTTTGTTCCTCTTGCTGTAGGCGGGAAGGGGCTGGTGAGTTGAGCTTCAGTGCTTTAGACTTATTTCTGAAGAGGTGCCCAACACATACTTCTCATTGAAACGAGCGGTCTGCTTTATTCAGAGGTCATTGGGTGTCTGCCTGTGGCTGTGCTAAGGGTCAAGGCATCTACTGGTTGGGTATTCTTTGCTGTCTTCTGGGAATCTTCCTGAGTCTCAACAGCACACATTCAGCAAGGGAGGGAAGGTTTTCTCTTAACAGGTGCTTCGTCCTGGCTCAGACTTCTCTCCAGTGGCTTATGACCCAGTGGGCTGAAGGCCAAGGTGAATACTTAATATTAATGAACTGAATGTCTGTGCCTCCCCAAATTCATATGTGAAAGTCCTAAACCCCAACAGGTTGGCATTTGGTGGTGAGGTTTTGGGGGAGTTCATTAGGTTTAGATGAGATCATAAGGACGGGGACCGATGATGGGATTAATGTCCTTCTAAGAAGAGAAAGAGGGACTAGAGTCTCTGTTTCCCATATGGGGACACGGTGGGAAGGTGGCCATCTGTGTGCCAGGGAGAAGAGCCTCAACAGGAACCAAATCTGTAGCATCTTAATCTTGGACTTCCTAGCCTCCACATCTGTGAGAACCAAATGTCTGTTGTTATGGTATTTGGCTATAGGAGCCCAAGCAGACTGATGGTTTATCTTCCCCATATCCCGGAAGGGCAGGCTTTTGCTTGGACAGATCCGAGTGACCCATGGGGTCCACAGAAGGGTAGACAATCGTGGGAAGAAAAATTGTAGACCTAAGGGGCCTTAAGCTTTATAAACAATGAAGTGTATAGGAAAGTCCTCCTCTGGCAGCCAGCACTGTGACTTAGTTACCAGTTCTATGACAGATGGATAGAACTTGTCGAGCATTTACTATTACTAAGCACTTTATATGTGTGGTCTTACTCTCCCAACAACTGAAAAAAACATGACTGTTGTTGACATCATCATCGTCGTCATCATCATCATCATCATTATCATTGGTCCCAGGTTATAGATAAGAAAACTGAGGGCCAGAGAGGTAAGTAACTTGCCCAAGATCATGAGGTTGGCAAGTATTAGAAAGGGCATTGCAATCAGGCTTGAGTCAAAACTTTGAGTCCCTAACCACTAAACCAGAGCATACAAGATCTGTACCTTAGAATATAAAATCAGACCTAAGCACACCCCCTAGACCACAAAAGACAGAAAAGGTAACTGGCATATTCTGAAGACCTGCCACCCTTCAGGAACATCCTAAGTAATTTGTAGGTACGAGCTCACTTAATCCTCAGCACGATCTTTGGAGGTAGGCCTATTAGCATCATTATTTCCGTTTTGTAGATGAGAAAACTGAGGCCGAAGGACAGGTTTACCAGATAGAATGTAGGATGCCAGTTAAATTTCAATTGCAGATAGAACAATGAATAGTTTTTTAGAACAAGCATGCCCTAAATACTGTATGCATATTTGTTGTTTATTTGCAATTAATTTAACGGGGTACCCTGTAATTGCTGAATCTGAGAGCTCTACAGAGTGGGTCTCAGAACCAGAGCGTGGTAAATGCTGGGACAGGAGACCAATAGGGATTCAGAGCCTGTGTGCCATCTTACTGCGAAACCCCATGGCCTCTTAGTTAAAGGGTAGAACCAAGGGTAGCTCACGTGTCATGGAATCAACTCTAGGCAGTGACAGGCATCTATCTAGCTGATGGTGGAAGCAAGCTTTCTAGAAGTAGGCTAGAGAGAGGCAGACCGCCTTGCCAGCAGCTGACTTGGCAAAACCAGCTGTTATTTGGGGAAGCAGTGGAGAGTAGCGGGTTAGAGCTGGGACTCTGCAGTAAGATAGGCTTCTTTCCTAGTCTGGCTGCCTTTGCGCAAGCTGCAAAACTCCTCAAAATTCCTCAGGTCCTCCACTGGGCTCTCAGGTATGATTATTTTTCCTCATCTGCTTTTGTATCTCTTTCTTATATTAATCTGTGAGCCCCTTGGGGGTAGGCACTGGGCTTATCAGATATGTGATTATGAGCAGCATACAATCGGTGCTCCATAAATGCTTGTTTTTTTTAGGAGTTGGCCAACACTGGAAGGAACTTTGAGAAAAAGATAGCAGGGATGTGGGGGCACAAAGACTCCTCATTTTATGTCCTAGATTGAATGGTTTAAGTTTAAAATCTATGAAACAAATTGTTTGGTTTTTAAGTAAAACTTCTAAGGCAGAAGTGGGAGTTTTAGTCCTGCTTCTCAAATCATTTTCTATCACCTCAGGCCCCCATTAAGTAGAAAGACGGAAAAATTGACGTTCTCAGCAACTGTGCTCGAAAGGATATTACAGAATTTGCTATCAGCGCACATTTCTGACACATTGTGAGGTTCAAGTAGCTGATAAAAAGATTTCAGGTCATTATCCCATTTCCCTTTAGTTACTGCTACCCTGGTGGTCTCCTGCATTGTGACTTTGCTCACGCAGGAGGCTTACCCATTATAAGCTGTCAGCAAATCATCAGCTGTTCTGTTTCTTTAAAGGAAGATAATCAACATCCCCAGCAGCAAGGGGCCAAAGACCTCCCTGTTACTTTATCTCCCAATGAACTCTAGAAGGGCATACTTCATGCTAGGACCGTTGTTGAAAAGCATGGCTCACAGTGATAGGCAGAGACCATGTCCTGGTATTCCACTTATAGCTCTGGCTGAAATTGTCTCCCTGGGAAGCTGATGTGAATTAGGTTCCTCAGGTAAACTCAGCTTTATTTCTCAGTCAAAACCAAAAGGAACATGACTACAAGACCAATTTCAAGCCCATAGAAGTCTGTTATTTGCAACCTGAGCAGCGACCGGCAAAAAATGTACAACAGGAAAGAAAGAGATGTGGAAACATAAGTAATATATTATAAAAAAAAAATGGGCAGACAAGGGGAGATGGAGAGGAGAAGGGAGTTGAGGGAAACTGGAAGGGGAGGTGAACCATGAGAGACTATGGACTCTGAAAAACAATCTGAGGGTTTTGAAGGGGCGGGGGGGGGGGGGGGGGGGGGGGGGGGGGGGGGGGGGAGGTGGGGGGAGGTGGTGGGTATTAGAGAGGGCACAGATTGCATGGAGCACTGGGTGTGGTGCAAAAATAATGAATACTGTTACGCTGAAAAGAAATAAAAAATTTAAAAAATGGGCAGAATTTGATGACATCGACCTCAAAAAGAAGAATCTAGACCATTTCCCTTTGAAATAATCAGATTGTTTTGGCGGCAATCCCGGTTCTGTATAACCCCTTTGCCCACATTCTTTTTCCATTACTTTGAGTTGTTTGCACAGATCAGTTAATGTTCATGGTGAAATCAAGAGAACTGGCATGTCCAAATTAAAAAAAAAAAACAATTTCCCCTCACGTAAGCTATTAGTTGTTCAAATGTGATCATTTCAATGTTAAAAAATATGTTTGTGTGCTAATTAGCAAAGACTGTTGTCTGCTGATCTGATAAAGCAGGATGAGTTCTAATGAGGGAGAAACAAGTTAAATCTGGGTAGAAAGAACTTTCATATGTCAGGATGACATATTTTTTTTCACCCAAGTGAGGATCCATGCCTTATTCTTAATTTTAGAAGATGATGAGCAATTTTTTCTCATTGTGCTTTTTGGGTGTTTTCTAATTTTGTTTTTGTGGGGGGGGGTATTGATCAGAGTTATTTTCTAATTGGAATGAGGCATTATTAAAACAATTTTAAAAGTAGCCCAGAGGTATCAAGTATGAATGTATTTGTTGATGCACTGGAAAGGAATTGGATACCACAATGGCCTTGGGAAGAAGGCCATTCCAAAGCTTGTACTTCCTTAAAAAGATGTATGGACACACGTCAGCAGCTCCAAAATGGCCTTATCCTTCCGGAAATGTAAAGTGATAGGCAAGATCTCACTTGTCATCACTACAAAATGTGAGAGGTGAAATATACAGCTAAGTAGAGCCTTTATCTCCTTCCTGAGCTAAAGGAAGGAAGCCTTTGGAGACATTTAGTATGTTTGGAAGATGAAGATAAAGGGACATGTCCTTTTGCTCTAACAAGAGGACAGCAGAAAGACTGTCCAATCCCTGCTTTCCACATACTTTGTTTCTCTGGCCTCCAGACCTAGCAGAAGGAAATGTTTGACCCTTCAAGGAATCGTGCACACTGGATCGCAGACAGGAGCCTTGCCCCATTCGTGCATAGCACATTGAGATGTCATGAGCCCACTGAAGGTTTTGAATCCTATTTGTCTTCTCTTGATTTAGGAGTTACCCATATTTAAGAAGGACTCAAAGAGAAAATGTCACTTTATTTGGCTTTCACTGCCAAAGGTTTGTTTTGACTGTTATTCCCTTATTCATTTACTGCTAAAACATTTTTTTTTAAAGATTTTATTTATTTATTTGACAGACAGAGATCACAAGTAGGCAGAGAGGCAGGCAGAGAGAGATGGAGAAACAGGCTCCCCACCAAGCAGGAGCCCGATGTGGGACTTGATCCCAGGACCCCGGGATCATGACCTGAGCCGAAGGCAGAGGCCTTAACCCACTGAGCTACCCAGGGCGCCCACTGCTAAAACATTATTAAAGTGCTTTCTTGGTGTTACTCTGTCAAGTATTTTTCATCTACATGAATGTTTTAAAATCTAGGCTATGGTCTTGTAAAGTAGGACTTTGGACCCCCATCTGACCCTCCTCTAAGGAAGCTGAGGCATGGCAGGTAGTAACTTGCCCAATGTTGGGACTAGAGTCAAGCCTAAATATGGCTCTTTCCTCTCTCTGAGCTGTGGTCTGTTACCCCTGATGTTGCATGCACTGACTTTTGTTGCTATATCTTGGACAAAGCCTTTTCTTTTCTACAGGCTTCTGATCATTAACAGCATTGTGTTAGTTCTCATGGGTTAAAAAGAGAAAAGCAAATCTAAAAGTTTTTGAATTATATCAGCATGTCTACAAGAACTGGTTGTAATTGTGACCACATTTGGTGCTAAAAAAGTTTTTGAAATATGGAAGGGTGAGTTAATCTTTTGAATCCATTGTAACAAACTCAGAATCACACAGTGTCCACATGCTGGGGTAAAACTGAGGACAGAGAGGTCAATAGAGAGAAGGTCAGGATTTCGTGAACCCAAACCTTGACCTTTCCAGTGCAAGGAGCATAACCCGGTCATTGACTGGGACGGGTAAAGGGACTTGCCAATCAAACGAGAAGTTAGAAACACATTTGGAGGATTTCTCATTTCTTTCTTTTTCTCTTTCTTCCTTTCTTTTTTTCGATTTAACTTATTTATCCATTTGAGAGAGAGAGAGAGAGAGCACACAAGCAGGGGGGTTGCAGAGGGAGAGAAACTCAAGCAGACTCCATGCTGAGTGCATAGCCTGACATGGGGCTCGAGCTTATGACCTTGAGATCCTGTCCTGAGCTGAAATCGAATGTCAGATGCACAACTGAATGAATCACCCATGGGATGCATCTTTTTTCTTCTATAAGCTCTGCTCTGGCAGTGGGACAGAGTAGAAAGACAGCAGACTTTGGTGACAGGCATCCCTGAACTTGAACTTGCTTTATTATTTATCAAGCCAAAAGAAATTGGTAAGAGATAATCTTTAAATATCTGATCCCTCATAGGCAAAATGGAGATAAACATGTCTAGCTCAAAGATTTGTTTTAAGAATTGAATCAGATAGGGGCGCCTGGGTGGCTCAGTGGGTTAAGCCACTGCCTTCGGCTCGGGTCATGATCTCGGGGTCCTGGGATCGAGTCCCACTTCGGGCTCTCTGCTCAGCGGCGAGCCTGCTTCCTCCTCTCTCTCTCTCTGCCTGCCTCTCTGCCTACTTGTGATCTCTCTCTGTCAAAAAATGAATAAAATCTTAAAAAAAAAAAAAGAATTGAATCAGATAATATAAGCCAAGTATCTCTTTGGTACTGCGTGTTAGCAATGTTGAATAAGTGGAAGCTATTATTTATTTAATCATTAGTTCAAAAAACACACAACAGCAGGTTTCAACATTGTATGTACAAGAAAGTTTTGACTGTTTAGAAGCCATTTGAAAAAAAAAAAGATCAGGGAAATAAGCCAAACAATTTAGGATTTCCTATGTGTGACTGAAAGAAGTCAGTGTTTTTTCTGTCTTTATGTCTGTCTAAATTTTACGGGCTGTGTGCCCTTTGCCTGTATTATTTTAATTAAAAAAAAAAGCAAAAGAGAACTAATCTCTCCCCTTAAGTGGATTCTTTGAAAAACAAAACAAAACAACTTTTCTTTATTTATTTGAGAGAGACAGAGAGAGATTCTGGGGTAGGGGTGCAAAGGGAGAGAGAATCTTAAGCAGACTGAGTGAGCAGCCTGACACAGGGCTCGATCTCACCACCCTGAGCTGCAACTAAGTCAGATGCTCAACCTACTGATCCACCCGTGTGCCCTTCCCTTTAAGTGGATTCTTTTTTTTTTTTTTAAGGATTTTATTTATTTATTTGACAGAGAGAGAGAGAGATCACAAGTAGACAGAGAGGCAGGCAGAGGGGGAGGGAGAAGCAGGGTCTCTGCTGAGCAGAGAGCCCGATGCGGGGCTCCATCCCAGGACCCCGGGACCATGACCTGAGCTGAAGGCAAAGGCTTTAACCCACTGAGCCACCCAGGTTCCCCTTTAAGTGGATTCTTAAGGATATGTTTCATTATATCTAGAAAATAGGAAACAAATGGACAATGCATGAATTAAAATGCTTGACTTCTTTACTCTCCAAGGGAAAAAAGTGATCTCACATAATTTGCATATCATAGCAAGGACTCAGCCACTATTCGAATGTTTAATCTTTAATCATGATAGAGGTTCAATTTTAGCTGACAAATGCTGGGCTCGACCATAGAAATCTAACTATATAACATCTTTGTCTTTCTTACAGTGGAACTAGTCATCATAGAATTTGGTATTCCATCCTAAAGACTAGAGTTTTAGTAGATTTAACGATTATCTGTGTTGCCAAACAGTAACTAAGGTCTTTGAGATACTATAATAAAATTTCTTCTTAAAGAAAATTGTTTTCGGGGTTGTAGTATCCCAGCATTCTTACATCCTTTCTAGGGTCCCTTATCTTTTTTATAAAAATGGACATCCTTTCAATTGTCCCTTTTTCTGACTTGTAAGGACATTTTGTAAAGCGAGACCTCCAATTGGAGGAAAGCAGATTTGTTTATAAAAGCTGACAGAGCAAGAAAGACTTTTCTACATATAGACTGAAATGGAACTTTCTAGAAAAAGGTGCTGACACTCTCCTTTTATCGGACTTCCTTCCTTTCCATTTTCTGTGAAATGGGACATCGAGAAGCAAGTATCAAAGTCCAAGAAAAGCTCTATGCCACTTACCCATGCAGTCTGGGCCCCAGTGGCCTGGACAGCACTGAGGCTGGACATAGTCCTTTCTACAGATATGGCGGCATCCAGGAAGAGACAGCGAGTACTTCCTGATCTCAAAGATGTACCTTGGGGGGGAAGGAGAAGACATAAACCTGTTATCAGCACAATGCAGTTCACTCTGGGCAGTGGGATTAGCCCGGATTTTTACTTAGGTCTTTCTTTAGACTTGCCTATATTAAAACAAACAAACAAACATATAAACAAAGATTGAATTCATTTTTTTATTTAGGGAGAACAAAACTTAATCATGATTTACCTTTAATTGTACAAAATGGATGAAAAAATCAGAACGCAATGCAAATGAAGGTAGAATATCTACAGTGACGTCAGAAGTGAGGTTAGTAGATTGGAAATAGTGTTAGGTTCTAGGCATATGCTAGAGGCGCACCTCACACTTGTTGCCACCAATGCAAGAAGGAAAAGATCATGAGTTCTGTGATGCATGGGATCCCTAGATTTAAAATGAACCAACTGCTTAGGTTTAGCATTTTTTTTTTTCAGATACTGTAGATGTAGACTTGTGAGAGGCGGTGTAATATAATGGACAAGATTTGCCACCGTGTCCTCAAGGGAGATGTAGTGATGAATTTCTTAAAACAGTTTGTATACCATCTGAGGTACTGATCTGGAGCAGCAATTCTGTGGAGGCTAAATACCATTGGGAATCTCCATATGGATGACTTATTCCAGGTTTTGGCTTTAGTATATCCAGAGACAATCCTCCAGAATATCATTTCTTTCAACTAGACTGTTAAGAATAGTGTGATGGTGAGTTCAAGGTTGTACTTCTTTTTTATTTTTTAATTTATTATTATTTTTCTTTATTTTAATTAATTTATTATTATTTTTTAAAAATCAAGGTTGTACTTCTAATCCAGTCCCTGAGCTACTGGCTTTATGGACAGTCAAGCTGAAGACAGAGGTGACAATTCCTCTGGAAGCTTGAGAATACTGGCAGGGACATCTCTTCACAAAGACGGGAAAAGGGGGAGCCAAGGGCACAACCAAACTTCCCCTTAAGAACCAACCTTTGGGGGGGGGCACCTACGTGGCTCAGTGGGTTAAAGCCTCTGCCTTTGGCTCAGGTCATGATCTCAGGGTCCTGGGATCGAGCCCTGCATTGGGCTCTCTGCTCATCAGGAAGCCTGCTTCCCTTCCTCTCTCTCTGCCTGCCTCTCTGCCTACTTGTGATCTCTGTCTATCAAATAAATAAATAAAATCTTTAAAAAAGAAACAAAGAACCAACCTTGGATTTATTTCAGCATAAATGAACGACAGATCCAAATCTTCAATTCTAAAACAGAGAGCAATAATCTTATCGTGTGTGTGTGTGTGTGTTGGAAGGTGATGATAAGGTGGGAAGGATATAACCAAGTGTCCACTTTGCTATGAAAAAAGTAGCCAATATAAGAAAGTCCTCAATGAAGTCACCACATAATTTGTACCTTGAACCCTACATCTTTCTATATACTTTTAAAGAGAATCTGGTCACAGATGTGTGCCCAGTTTGGTACCCGAATGGTCAACTGTCGCATATATTTGCTAATTCTAGGTCACTTCGTATTTGGAACCTTTTGTTAAAACTGATGACTTTGGTTTTAGAATATATCATGATCACATTAAGCAAACATGAATTTGAAATAGTGTTTAGTTTTTATTTTGTAAAAGTAAAAAATAATACTAATGAATTAAGAATGAACTGATTGAGAGATGTCTAATGTCTAAATTAGTAGACTGAGTAATAAAACATTGTTTACATTTGAGTTGTATGATTGCTTCCATTAGCAGGAAAGTGAAAATGCTCGTCATCCTTTGTGAGGCTTAGCCTTGAATTATCAAAGTTTTGAATCATAAGAGGATTTCAGGAATGCACTGTTCCCATAAAATGCACAAAGCTGTAATTCCTTTGTCTTCCCTCTTCAGGTTCTAATCGGTTTCGGGATCCATAGCTAGTTGGTAAGAGGACTGTCAGACCCATGGCATTTTAGTTCATGCTCTGACTAGCACCCTCTCCAAACGAAACAAAACCCATATTTTCAAAATAAAGATGATCAAGATGAAGGGAGAATGTTTATATGCAAGGCAATATGGTTAATTTTTTGTTAAAATGTGAATCAATAATATATTTTTTAGGTTCAAGATTGTAAATTGTGAGTAGACTGAATGTAGTCTTAGAATAAGGGAAAATTATGGAAATGCTTTGTAGTTTTTGAGATGGGAAGTTTCAATCTGGATTAGCAATCCCTTAAATTTCAAGACCCGAGCACATTTATTTTCTTGTGAATACCTGCAATCTCGAACACCCATGGAGCCATTGGTAACCTTGGTGTAACCATCTGGGCATTGAATTCCCAAGTTCACTGAGCAAGACTGGCACTCAGTTCTAATTGTAAGCAGAGATTTCTTATCACATCTTTTTGCCTGTGAAAACATAAAAAAATAAAAAAATCAAGTCCCATTGGCAGAGCCTTGGTTGGTCATTCTTCCCCATTGGCCTTAAGTCTGTGGAATGACAGGGATGGTAACAAGGGTGATTGGTAATGACCAACTAGTTACTTTCAACCTCATTTAGAAAGAGTGTTGGGATCAACAAGCAATGTCTGCCATGGCTGTGGGTAGGAAGGAGGCTGCTTGTACCTGTTGTCTACCCTTGATCTAAAGCAAGGTAACATCATTACATTCAGCAAAGCAAGGTAACATGATTACACACACATGCCCAAATGGGAAACCTGAAATATAGAGTATAATTTTAAATTGGTTATTTAGGGTCCATTCGTTGTAGATCAACAGGTCTCAAGAATATTCTTTCAGCACTGGTTCTCTGGAAATAGTCTAGCCTGGGCACTAAATGCCATGAAGCATATAATTTCTGCTCCAAAGATGTTTGCAATCTTTTGATTATAGTTCAGCTAGAATATGGGCTCCAGGAGGCAGTGATCCTTTTCTCTTTTGTCTTGAAGTATACCCTAAGCACCTAGACCAGTGTCTGACACATAGTAGTGTTTAGTAAATATTTGTTGATTGAATGAATGAGTTGTAGGAAATTCAAAAGTCTCCCTAGAAACTGTTGCTTAGCAACATTAGGCAGTCGAGAATCAGAGGCTAAAATGAAGGATGCAGACCCACTTTGACCCTGTTTTCAGGATCCCTCATTGTCCATGAGGTCGATGCTGGTCCTCCCGAACAGATTTGGTCCCCTCTTTCCAGTCTCCCTCATTTTTCCGTCAAGTTTAAGAAGCAGCTTCATACAATGAAGAGAGACTCCGTCTGGGAGTTAAAAGACCTAAGCTTGGAATCAAGCACTGTATCTTGCTACTTGTACAGTCTTAAATGAATTCCCTAACCTTTGCCACTGCAATGGGGAGGTGTTGGTCACCACTCTCCAGGTTCCTGAGACCTTTAAATGAAATAACACATGCAAATTGCCTGGCCCAGGATCTGGAAGGTCATAGGCAGTAAATGCTAGTTCTTGTGATGCTTCTCCATCCCCACCTGTTTTGTTTATTGCCTTTCCTGATAGGAATGTGCGTCCCTCCCCTCCTGGCTTCACCCTTCAAGGCCCTGTGGAACAATGCCACTTCCACAAAACCATACACCCCTCTCTTCCTTTTCTCAACTTCTACTCTTCATGTGTTTGGCCACTGGAAAACCTATTGTTGTCTTCGCTTTCCATTTAAAAACCCCTTGTGGGAGGGGACCGTGTCTCTTCCTTCTTACTTACTCTTATCCCCAAACTCCTTCTTACTTAATTCTTGTCCCCAAACAGCACAAGCTCAGCACTAGGTAGGGATGGTGGGAACATTATAATTACTTCTGAGTTTACTGAAATGGATAAAGGCTGCACAAGAAGAAATCTTATTTTTACAGGGAAATTTACAGTTATACATACTTCCAAGGGCATCATCTTATTTGATCTTGACCATGCTGAAGATAAGGAGGGCAGGTTTCATCATGCCTATTCTAGGGGGGGGAGAAAACCAAAGGAAGAGGAGGTTCAGTGACCCTGCCAAGGTCACACTGTAGGTTACTGGTTTTTGGATTCCCTGATTAGCTATTCCTCCTCCTTGCACGCTCTACAGAGGCATATAGAAAAAAAAATTCTGTTTGTATGGGCAGCTTTCATTTGGTGATCTTTATGAACCAAAATATCTCTGGAATTTTCTTTCTGGAATAATAATAAAAGCCACCCTTAGCTAGAGTTTGAATCAACTCCCTTTAATGGTTCATGGAACCTTCAGATTTTTAAAAGCAGGATTTTCTTTATATTAGGTTTTCCCATTTAGATAAGTGTATGGAAGGACATTACTTTTTCTTTTCTTGCTTAAAAGCCCAGATTTAAGAGTCTCTTTTCAAGAAATCTCTTGCTTCCAAGTTGTCTTGTTCAAATGAAATGGGTCATTTTATCTCTCTTATGGTTTCCTCTGAAAAGTAAACTCAGCCCTAAACACCAGTCGAAGGACGCCTGGGTGGCTCAGTGCGTTAAGCCGCTGCCTTCAGCTCAGGTCATGATCCCGGAGTCCTGGGATCAAGTCCCGCATCGGGCTCCTTGCTCAGTGGGGAGCCTGCTTCTCTCTCTGCCTCTGCCTGCCGCTCTGCCTCCTTGTGTTCTCTCTCTCTCTCTGACAAATAAATAAATAAAATCTATAAAAAAAAAAACCACACACACCGTTTGAGGCCTGATTTCCACACTAAAGCAGGCACTTGTTGAAGCTGCTGGTGGTGGCAATGAGGAGCATGATTATTCTGGCTGTGGAGCACGGTTGGGGGAGAAAGGGAAGTTTTGAGAGAGACTGTCTATTTTGCTCAAGCTGGAACATCTAGTCGGCTGTGGAGCATGGGGACTGGTCCTCAGAAATATTTGTTAAACGAACGAGGGCCACTGGTCCAGCTCGCCACACTCAAACCTCTGAGCTGAAACACTGGACGGTGACGCTATCTTCCAGTGTTTCCGTGAAAAGCATCATCCGAGCACTGCCAACTGGCATCAAGTCGGCACCGATAAAAATTCGCCTGGTACACATGTAATGTCATGTTAAAGTTTTATGATGAATCGAGCAGAAATCATGCCTTGCACACTGCATCTTAGAATCAACAGACTGCCTTGCTCATACCCCTGGTTTAGGCTGACCTTGCTGTACTTCTGATACCCGACATGCTCTATTAGCACATGTGAGCCTGCTCAAGACACTGGCATGTCGGTGTCCTTCATGGGAGCTGCCGGCAAGACTGCCCTGGGTACTTCTAGGACAACTTGTGGAAAATAGAAGGGATGAGTTCCCGAGCCATTCTGGAATACTGCGTTTCTCAAGCAGACTTCACTCCACCTGGAATTCCCCAGAACACCTCTCTATTCATCTCTCTTCAACCACTGTTATCTCCTATATTCAAAACGACACAACGATAAGACTATTAAAACAAAGGAAAAAAAAAACAAACAACTCCTCCCCCCAACCCCAGGATACCAACATCAGCAGCGGCAAGAGGAACGTTAGCATTAAATCAGAGCTCCTAGCAAGTGTGGTTTAAGAATAGAACCAATTGAATGAGCACGCCTTCAGAGCGATTGCGCACCACCATTAGGATCAGATTCCCCACTGGCTTTCACCTTATTGTATAAAGTCCAGAATGTACTCTTTACCCATGGCAACAGAGGGAAGCAAAAAACTTGGAACACACTAGGAACCTGAAAAATAACAAACTTACAAGTGTCATCTTACCTGGTCTGTAGTTTCAGGCGGGGAGCAGGAATTGTGTACAACAAATCCAAGAAGAAAAAGTATGAGATTTTGTAGCATGGTGAGAGCCTGTTTGCTCCTTCTGATGCCAGGCACTTGTCAGAAGTACTCGGCTATTCTCTTGTAGTCTAATGAACTCCTAGTGAATTCTCTTTCATTTCAGTGTTTGCTTTTAAACTCTTTCCCCCCTTTTTCCTGAAATGAAGCCGATGATATGTGAGAACTGCCTCAAGACAGGAAAAGTGGCAAATCCAGGGGTCGTGATGAAATCGGTCACTCTCAACTCTATATATGTCTTGGTTGAATGACAGGATATCCTGAAGAGGCTGAGGCGGAGACACGTTCTGGAATTTTTGTGCCTTATGAAACTCCCAAGAACAAGCTCCTGCCTCCTTCTGCTCTGCCTATCCCAGTTCTGGTCCTGCCTCCTCCTGGACCCACAGCCCCGCCAACATGTATATGACCACACCATGGAAAACTGAAGTCCTGTGTCCCAGAATCCTAAGTCCCAAGCTTGCTGCCAGGCAGTATTTGTGGGAGTACACCTAAGCGGGAATGATCCCACAGAGGGAATGTTGCAGAAACTCAGGGCCTTGACTTGTGAGAGAGTGGTGGCCTCGCTTGGCATGGCTGGCAAGCTTTACTGCAAAAACATGTCTCTTTGCAGTTGCCAACAGTTGGGGTTTCAACTCATCCTTTCCCCTCTTCCATGTCATGTCCTGACAAATGACCGAGTCTGTAGGTCTCATCTTCCCTTTCAAGGCCCAGCTCAAATGTCACCTCTTACAGGAAGTCTTCCTGTCCTGCCCCTCAATACTGCCTTGGAAACTCTCCTGGCATTTTGCACATAATACTACAAAAGCCCAGTCCAGTCTGTCACAGCCCATGTGTCTGTATGGCTATATCGTATACCCAGTTGTGAATTCCTTGAGGATGAGGACAAGCCTTCATACATGTATAGGCAAACCTATACATCTGAGAGCCTAGGGCAGAGACTTGCATTTGGAAAATAATAAAAACAAATAGTAACAGTCAACATTTGTTGAAAACTTACTATATGCTAGTCACTATGCTAGACTTCTCCATGGATTACCTTTTTTAATACTCACAGTTCTTGGTGAAACAGGATTATTTCCCCTACTTTATAGATAAGTAAATGAAGTCAGAGAGGTTTGGCAACTTTTCTAAGGTCACACAGCTAGTAGGTGGGCATCCAGTTTTCAAACTGTGACCGTAGAGGCAGTACTGTTAACCACTACCCTCTATTGCCTAAAACAATAACTATTTAATGCAAAAACAGGTGGGAGGTGGTGCTCCAGTTTCATTGACCTGATGGAAAAGTGTCAGGCTCAGAATCAGAAAGGATATAGTCTGGGCTTATCAACAAGATAGGAGATGAGTCTCCTGACTTAACAGAGAGACTCATGTGTTACAGACACTAGTTTTGGTTGAATGCCTCTTCTCCCCCTGAAGTCTTTCTCTTTGAATTTTGGAAACAGTGTTACATTATGTGGGTCAGGAATCCAACAAACTTCCAAACTTCCTGTATAGACAGGCTCTTCAGAGTCTAACCCAGAGGTCTCGATGGAAGATGCCAGATGAAGAAGTTCTTATAATCCCTTGGTTCAGGGCGTTTCAGTCCTGGTTTAGGAACTTGGAGGAGTTTAGAAGAAATTCCCAATGTCAGACCCTTGTCCAGAACAATCAAATCAGAACTTCTGGGTGTGGGGCTCAGAACAAATAGTTTTCAAATCTTCCTGGGTGAAGCTGCTTGCTTGGGACTATTGCTTGAGGAAAACTGAACAATTATTGATGAAGCCAATGAGATCTTGAGATTTATCTGTCATAGAAGGGGTGTTGCCTTCATTTTCTTTTATACCAGGGAAAGAGGTTGAAAACTTCTTTCTGATTCTTTTCTCTCTGAAGGACATAAATAAATATCTGGGGCTTGGAATGGCTAGGTCCCTGGGGAGATAATAAAATGAACCCATACTTGCATTTCCTAAAATCCCTATGCTACATTAATTAGTTGCATTAAAAAATACATATAACGTACCCAGCTTTGTTTAGAAATTGTCTGAATAGTTTTATTAATTAATTTTATTTCTGTTACGCTCATTTGATTGTTACAAACAGAGGTTCTTCAAGTTATTTCAAACCCCTACCACCACCTGTCCCTGCAACTAACAAGCAAAGTGCTCAGAATGGTGCCAACACATAGGGTGTTCCATTACGCTTAACCATTATTATTTTATTGTTAAAATATGCCAGTGTCATAGACAGTAGCTACACAGATCTCCACCCTTCTCCCAGGGCAGTTCCGAACTGGGTCTGGATTTCCTCTGTCCTGAGTCACCCCAGTTCTGTTGAGCAGTGTGTTGTGTTCCCCCTTAGTGGGGAGTGTCTACTTTCTCAACTGCCATCCATATTCCCTTTTTGGCAGATTGTTGTAATCTCAGTCTCTAACCATTGAGAATTGGTTTGAGACAAGGGTTTTTAATCAGCAAACTTTGCTCTCTTCCAGTATCCCCTACCGTGCTGCTGTCACTTACTCTAGATGCAAAAGTTGCTTTCCTTCAAGCACCATCCTTCTGCATTCTCACAGCTTCCTGCTTGGTCCTCCTGGATTAGCACACGTGTCCTTTGTTCCTGTCATCTGTTCTCAGTGTGGTACCTCGAGAGGGGCTGGTTGCCTCTTGAGTGAGAAGATTCATGGCTGGATTGGAATCTGCAGTTTTCCCATATTGGGAAATGCAGAAGATGAGCTGAGACCCTTCCTGGGTGACAGTGTCCTCTGTGACCCCAGGATTCTAGGTTGTTAGAATCTTGTTAGCTCTCTTCTCTACATCATGCTTGCTACTGAGATTTCAGTCCTTGGTCACTTTGAGTAATAAAGCATTTCATGTCTGCATGCCAAGAAGGGGGTCATCACCTTCACACATCATCGTCTCTGTCATCACCATCCTCCTCCTCTGCATCATAAACCCAAGCACAGCTTTTATATGGGCCAGGTATTTTGAAAAATATTTAGCTCAATTTACTTAATCTTCCCATGAGTCTATGACATCCGTATTATCATTATCTTATCACCACCCCCACTTTACAGATGAGACTGAGGCAGAGAGAGGTTGAGTAGCTTGTCTAAGGTCACAAGGCTAGTAAGTGGCGGAACAGGGATTTGAACCTAGGTAGTATGGAGTCAGAGGCTGATGCTGAGGCATTCACGTGACATGATTTTGTTCTTGAATCTTGAGCAAGGTTCTTATGGACCTTGTGAGGTGGCCAATGGAGCAAAAGTTAATGCTTCTGAAGTAGGACAAACCTAGCAGTTTATATGGGGATCTATTGTATTTTTTTGCTTTTCTGGAAAAAAGGGCAGAAATAGGGGATTTAAGGTTGATTTTCTGGTTAGAATTCAGGTTTCATTCTCTCAGCAGTTTTTGCTAGATGGAAGAAGAAAATGATCGCAGGGTAGCAGCTGGGTTTTGATCTTTCTTGAGTATCAGTCTAGAAAATTGAAACTGTTGCTTCACATACTTTCACAAATCAAACAGCTCCTAGAATTTTTCCCCTTTCTGAATTTTTACTTTGGGAAGTAAAGATTTAGAAAAAGGAAGAATAATCATATGTCCCTGAAAACTTCCAGTAGGAGAAATCAGTGAGAACTATTTGGAAATGCTTCCTATCCCAACTGGACAGAGTCCTCTCTGTCCGTGTGGTCCTTGATAAATTTAGATTTAAATTTAGATATTGACCAACGTGGAGCAAATAAGACTAACAAAACAGGCTTTCAAAATCTTGGTTCACAGTATTAAATCTCAGTTTTATCATTAAAGATAATGTCTTGGTAGGAGAGATGGATTTCTCTGCCTGAGCATGTGGTTTTCATGTAGAGTAAGAATTTTCAACAGAATCTAGTTTTATTAAACAAATAGTTTGGGGTTCCATTCACCTGGATGTTTTTTGTGTGGGTGTGTCTATGTATTCATTGGGCAGAATTTTTGGCACCCACAGCATCTTGGCCAGCATACAAAATACTTCCTTCTCTCCTTTACATCTTATTGTAACATTGAAACAATTCAATAGCTATTTATATTCCAAATATATAAATGATTAAAAAGGAACTCATGTTTGTCTTCATTTAAAAAAAAAAAATCTCTTTTTTGTACTGATCTGCTGAGCAATAACGAATTCTTTTTCCTTTGTCCTTCTCCCTTCCCTGCCTTAGGGAAGAACATCTTGTGTTTTTATGGATCAAAAGACTTCAGTTAAGCTGGGAGTAGTCTATAATTTTTAAATCATGTTTTGAAATAACTTCTGTTTAAAAAATCTTCAAGTGGGGGGCGCCTGGGTGGCTCAGTGGGTTAAGCCGCTGCCTTCGGCTCAGGTCATGATCTCAGGGTCCTGGGATCGAGTCCCGCATCGGGCTCTCTGCTCAGCGGGGAGCCTGCTTCCTCCTCTCTCTCTCTCTGCCTGCCTCTCTGCCTGCTTGTGATTTCTCTCTGTCATATAAATAAATAAAATCTTTAAAAAAAAAAATCTTCAAGTGAAAGTCTAAATATTTTATTTGGCTTGATTTATATAGAGATAGCTATCCCAAATACCCACCTTTACTTTGATTGTGTAGGCATGAGTCTTACCTAACAGGATGATTTTTTCCCTTGATTGTTATCACTCTATAAATTTCACTTACCTATTCATTTATTCAACAAAGATTTATGGAATGTCAGACATTATGCTGGGCTGGGGACATAGAAGTGGACAAGCCACACTGCATCGTGTATTATTGCCTCCATCATACTTTTGCACGTATTACCTCACCTAAACCTTATTTCAAAATAGGTTTGGCAAAGAATACAAATATTGATTTTGTAAATGTGAAAGTGGAGGCATAAAGGGGTTGAGTGATTTAGTCAGGGTCAATGAAATAGTATGAACTAGTAACAGATGCCAGGTAATCTCACTCTATCTGCCTGTTAGGGTAGACTGCCATTCTGATATCTGATACCTAAGGTCATGGGTGGGTTATCTGTGGTTCACCTAAGTCAGTCAATTAAAATGCTGAACTGAATTGGGTGCTATGTATTGTCACACTGAAAGAAAGCTCTGGTTGCAGAAGTCTTGAAGAGCAAGTATAAAGAATATGGTTGAGATTAACCACAGGCATAACTTGGACCAGAACTGAGGGTTGGGTCAACAATTCCCAACAGAGCATATGCATGGTCAACTGGCCTTGTTGAACACGGCATAGTACGTTTTGGCTAAACTGGGTGGATCAAGGCTCCCTATTCCATATGAAAGATCTTAGCCACGCGCTAGGATCAGGCACCACATCAGCACTATGGAGCATGTGGTGAAGCACTCACTTGCCAGTCCTGCCTCTATCTTAGTGGCTTGTCTCGGTCTGGAACGATCTTCCCTAAAGAGTCCATTCGCTAACTTCTTCATTTCCTTCAAGTCCTTGTTCAAACCCCCTCTCTCTATAAGACCTGAGTAGATCACTCTATTGAAAACTGCAACACGCATCCCTCCCACCCTGCTACTCCCACTTCTTCTTATCCTGATCTTTTTCTTTTTCCTTGCATGTATCAGTTTCTAAGCCACCCTACAATTTGCTTATTTGCTGTACATATGGTTAGTTCTCGGTCTCTCTAATTAGAATATATGCTCCTTAAGGACAAGGATTCCCCCAAATTTGGAAGAGTGCTTGGTGGATACTAATGATTGACAGAGTAACTAACTTATGGAAGTGAAATTTTCTCAACTGTATAGAAAATCAGTTTAGATAATTCAACTAAAATACTGCCATCTTCAGAATATTAAAAAAATTTTTTAAAATTTCTTTTCAGTGTTCCAGAGTTCATTGTTTATGCAACACACCCAGTGCTCCATGCAGTATGTGCCCTCCCTAATACCCACCACCAAGCTCACCCAACCCCCCACCCCATCCCCTCCCAAATCCTCAGTTTGTTTCTCAGAGTCCACAGTCTCTCATGGTTTGTCTCCCTCTCTGATTTCCCCCAACTCACTTCTCCTCTCCATCTCCCCATGTCCTCTGTGTTATTCCTTATGCTCCACAAATAAGAAAAACCATATGATAATTGACTCTCTCTGCTTGATTTATTTCACTTAGCATAATCTCTTCCAGTCCTGTTCATGTTGATACAGAAGTTGGGTATTCATCCTTTCTGATGGAGGCATAATACTCCACTGTATATATGGACCATACCTTCTTTATCCATTCATCTGTTGAAGGGCATCTTGGCTCTTTCCACAGTTTGGTGACCATGGCTGTTGCTGCTATGAACATTGGGGTACAGATGGCCCTTCTTTTCATTATAAAACATTCTCTTTTTTTTCTTTAAATTCTCTAAGCCTCTTATGGAATCAGTTTTCCCTGCTCTTTGTGCCACTTTGCTCTGCCATAGCACCTTCCTCGAAATGAATCATCTGAAATCCCCTTGGTTTGTGTTCCACATTTTATTCTGTGGGATTATTATTATTATTAGATTACTATTTTGATATCTACAAAATCAAATTCTTGCAAGTATGTTAAATATGTTTCTATTTTTTTATGAGCGAAGTGATTTTCATCCATAAATTCTCACTCTTTCTATGTATCACATATATGGTTCAGAAAAGAGAGCTGGTTTGACAAACCAGGGTCTGGCTCCAGCCCCGCCCCAAACCACTGACCCTGTCCTTGAGCAAACATACCACCTCCGTGGTAAAGTAAGAGAACGGGAAGATGTGATACTCCCTCTCCAGCTCTACATTTACAGGACTGGGAATATTTCTTTTCACACTTCTCAGCCCAAGGGAATTGTTTCCACTTCCAAACTCCTCCTCCTCCTCCTCCTTCTTCTTCTTCTTCTCTCCCTCTCTTTTTTAAAAGATCTTATTTATTTATTTATTTATTTATTTATTTATTTATTTATCACGAGTAGGCAGAGAGGCAGGCAGAGAGAGAGGAAGGGACACAGGCTCCCCACTGAGCAGAGAGCCCAATGCGGGCCTCGATCCCAGGACCCTGAGATTATGACCTGAGCCGAAGGCAGAGGCTTTAATCCACTGAGCCACCCAGGCACCTCCCCAAACTTCTTTAAGCCTTGAACATTTTGGTGGTTGACTTGAAAGCAGGGTGCATCCCGGAGGAATATGGCTAAATCGTTTTCTCCTGCAAGTAATCCAAATTGCTCCAGTCCCTCAAAATTACTTTCTCAAAGGAAACAGAAGGATTCTAGGATTTTGAAGAAAGGATAGTGGGATATATTTAAGATAAGATTTATTGCAATGGCTGAATTTTGCCCACGTGATTTCATTAGCCTACCAAGGCAGATATCAGGTTGAACCATATGCAATAGTCACTATTTTAGGTTAAAAAAAAAGACTAATACCAGCAACTTCACATAGCATGCCCTAATTTATATACGTGTTTAGCGTTCTACATTAAATTTTTAATCTTCTTAGAGAAGCACCCTTAGTACATTGCCATTCCTTAAGGACTGAATTTTCCAGGAAGGACATCATTGTATTGGGGCTCAAGGGGCTATCAGTTTTGGTAGAAATGTTGTGTCTTCAGGTAGCAGGTACATTGGGGCCCAGGCATTCCCTCCCCGTAATGCTTCCCATCCTACAGAAAGGGCTGAACAAACAGATGGATGAATGCCCATGCCTTTACCTGGCCCCAAACACCCATCCTGGTTCCTCTGCCTTGGGCTTTGAGAGGGTAAATAGAACGCACCAGTTGTTATTAGGAACTGACAGGGCAAAAGGGCTTCCTGCACACTCATCAGATACTGGCCTTTTCAGGAGTCAGCTTTCCCAAGAGGGGGATGTGTCCAAACACATGCATCCCCGTCCTCCTGGCCCTTTCCTCTTCCTTTGTTAGTTTAAATCTTTCCATGAGGCAGACTTTTTTTTTTTTTTTTTTTTTTTTAAATTTTGTTTTTCCTTTTTGTAGAGACCAGTCAGCAGGTCCTGCTTTCGGCAAAACTGTAAAGTAGGCAAAGTTCCCCTTGAGCTTCCTCCTCTACTTCCCATTCAGGGTTCTTCCTCTCCCACAGTCAGGCAGTCTGTCCACTGACATTCCCTGACACTACCGGCACCAGCGCTCAACCAGGTGCCTTTCTGGTTGGGATGTTAGCCCATGAGAATATCCTGATTCTTCTTGAGGATTCATGGTTACTTAATTAATTGTTATGAACCATTTGGTATTTATATCATCATATTTCGTATTTATGTGATCATCATGAACACTAATCTGCTCAACTGGCCTGAATCATTTTTGTTTCTTCTCTTTTCCTCACTGCTGAGATCAGCAATTCCTACCGAATCCACCTGCAATGGGTCAGATCTGATGGATCTGACCACTTTTCATCTCCACCACGATGGTCCTGCTTCAAGCTGTCCTCATCTCTTGCTTCCATGATGATGGTGGTAGAGCTGCAACCTACCTGACACACTTCCTTTCGCCTTTGGCTTCCCCAGCCCATTCTCCCAATAGCGGTCAGAGTCATCTTTCAAACGTGCACGTAAGATCAGGCCTTTCCAGCTTACAACTCCTGAATGACCAGCACTAACCAGAATCAACCTGCTGCTGTGGCTTTGGGTTCTACTGGGTCTGCGCTCCAGTCTTCTCTCTGGCCTCATCCTGGAGCGCTCTGTGATGCTCTCTGCGGCAACACCCACCCTGCCTTTACTCTGTGCCTCTGACGCCCCAAGTGAGTTCCCATTCTTGGCATTTTGGGGAGCTACTCCCTTTGCCTGGAATACTCTTCCCCCTGCTTTTAGCATGGTTCGGTTTTTTCCCCTTGTCTTCAGTTTTCATTTAAATGTTGCCTCACAGGGAAGCCACCCCTGACTATCCAAGCTAGTGTGGTCATCCAACCACTCTGTCACATTACTCTGTTTTGTTCCCCACATAGTACTTGTTCCATGTGATAGCAACTGTGGTTCCCTCACTGGAATGTAAGGTCCATGACAGCGACTGTTCATAGGCATTTCTGCAGTGGCTAGAACATTGCCCAGTGCATCATAGACAATCAAATTGTTGTGAATGAATATGTAAGTATTACATGCCCAGCACTTAACACTTACTATATTATTTAATCCTCTCAAAATTCCCAAGAGGAAGGTACTGTTATTGTCTGTATTTTACAAATCTGAAGATGGAGGCAAGTAGAGACCTTTAAGTAAGGGTGGCTACATAATCTGTGGGATCCTGTGTGAAATGCAAATGCAAGGTCACTTATTAAAAGAACACTTAAGAATTAAGGCATTAAGGAGGGCTTGTGATGTGATGAGTATTGAGTGTTATACACAACTGATGAATTGTTGAACACTACATCTGAAACTAATGATGTATGATGGGTTGGTTAATTGAATTTAAATTTAAAAAAATTAAAAATTTCAAGACAGAGGCAGTTGTATAGATGAAAGGGGTTCTGGAGAGCTAGGAAAATTAAACAGAGCAGTGAAACATTGCAGAAAGTAAGCCACAGTGTAAAGGTGAAATGTGAGAAGGACTTCCAAGAGATGGGGGTTTGCTAAGTGGTTATCCAAGAGGAGCACTCCACACAGAGGGAACAGAGATATAAAGGCCCTCATGTGGCTGTGGAAATGGGAGCCAGGAGGTAAAGGTCCTAAGTGAGGATGATATTGGAGAAGTTGAGTAGAGGAAAGACATAATCTGGCTTCTGTAGAAAGCCATCATCCCAGCTGCTGTGTGGAGAAGAGATCTGGGAGGGGCAAGGGTCACCTCCCGGCAGGCCGTAGGACAGGCCAGGTGAGACAAAATGGTGGCCTGAGCAACAGTTGGAGCTGAGGAGATAATGGGAAGGAGTTAGCTTCTTGGTATATTTCTCACTGAGGGTCAAAAAAGTTGCTTATAGTTTGGATGTGGGTGAGTCAGAAAGGGAGGAGTCAAGGAGGACTCCCGCGTTTTTGGCCTGAGAAATTCTAAGAATGAAGTTGCCGACCATTGAGATGGGAAGGTGGGAGCAAAGCAGGGTTTTGTATGTGTTGGGGGGGATATTTAGGAATTCAATCTTGGATATGATAAGTTTGAATACTTTGTTAGATATCCAAGTGGAGTTGTCAAGGGATAGTTGAATAAATGAGTCTAGTGTTCCAGACCAGGGCAGGATATCCATACTTGAGCATCATTAGCAGTACGGGTCATATTTAAAGCCTTGGGACAGGGAGTATCCCCAAAGGAGAGAGTACAGAGAGCAGACTGAGCCTGCGCTCTGACAGTCAGAGGTGAAGGAGAACGGGTCAAGGAGGAGGAATGCTCACTGGTGTTGAGTGGTGGTAGAAGGTGATATATGGTGAGGATGAATGCTTTGCTTTTGGACTCAGCAACATGGTGGCTTTTGGTGAACTTGACGAGCAATTTCAGTGGAGAGGTAGGGAAGAATGCCTGAATGGAGTAAGAATGGGAGGAGAGAAAATGGAGACAGAGTAGATCTCTCACTGTGTTCTGTAGTAAATGAAAAGCAAAGAAATAAGGCAGTAACTGGCAAGGGTGGTGGGTGCCAATGAGTCAAGAAAAGATGTTTGGAAGATAACAGAAATAACAGCATTTTTATATGCTGGAGGAAACATTCCAAAAGATAAGGAAAAATTGATGATAATCACAATGTCAATACTGAAAAACTTTCCTTTCTATGTCATACTATAATTCACTACCTGGTGTTGATGGGATGTTTCATTACTGAAATGGTGGTTATTTCTGGTCTATCGGCTTTTGTTTGGAAGTTATCTTTTCCCCCTCGCCTCCCCTCTCCTATCTCTTCTCTTCTTTTCTTCTTTGGAAGATTTCAAATGTCAACCAGCCTTTCTTCATGTTTTTACTCTAGATGGAAGGGAGATAAATTTTAACCAGGTTCCATGATGAAGGTCAAAAACTAATATGTGGTCATGCATACACGTGCCGTGTTGTTTATCCTAAGTAATTTAAAGTGTACTGCAGGAAGTCTGGTAGCTGGAACTCGGTGACTTATGCCCCAACATCACCTATGTTCTCCCTCTAACATTCCCATCTGCCATGTTCCCTCCTGGAGTCCCGGCCGCCATTGGTTCCTGAGAGATAGAGCCATCACTGGCTTGAGTGGCCTATAAGGTCCCCCCTGGACTTCTTGCCCTGTGGGGCTCTGAGGGAGTGAATGCCTTCCTTGGAGATGCAGGGAGATGTGGTGCTGTCACAAACTTTCAGATAACACTCAAAGAAGCCTTTGGAATTGATCATTCTTATAAGGACTGTAGAAACTGTCCCTGCTCCCCTTCCCCCAGGGGATTTACTTGGAGACAAGTCTGGGAAACCAGCTTCAGGTAACAAAGCCCAGATACAAAGGTGGGTCAGGCCAGATGGAGACATCCAAACAGTGGGGGGATGCATACTGTCTCCCTGGTTACCAAGGAGTATGGGCCTCACTCTTTGGGAGCCTTTTGGGTGCCAATCCCAATCAAGGTGTAATAGGCTAGTTCAAATGTCTACTAGGGTAAATTGTAACTCAGTTGGTCACCTAGTATCACTGTGGAGTTTCCTGTGTGTGTGTGTTACAATCTCATTGGCCACCTGTGCGTGGCCAGGCTGACTGCATGGTTTTTGCCCTTAAAAGCTAGACTGTGAAACAGAGAAAGGTCGCCCTCTCTTGTAAGAGGTGTGGCTCCGAACATTGGTTAGATTCTTTTTTTTTTTTTGGTTAGATTCTTGATGCTTGGCGCGAAATAAAGCTTTGCTTGACCTTCACTTTGTATCAGTCTCGCTCCTTTAATCACGGATCCATTATTGGGGCATAACAATTCTCAATGTCTTATCCCAAGATATAAAAAATCATGAAACTATCACACCTTCTCCAGTTCATGGATCGTATAACCTTTGACAAGCCACATAACTGTCAAGGTTCTTGGGCTTTTCAACTAGATACCTTTGTGTTTTGACTTTTTTTTTTTTTTTTTTTTTAATCAATCTAGCTTCACTAAGTCTTCCTGGAGATCTGAAGCAGAAATTTTCTGTTTTCATTTTACTTTTCTTTTTGGTTGAGGACTACTAACCTAAGAAAAATACAGTTCAAGGGTACCTAAGTTAAAAGGCAATCATTTTCTCTCCTTTTTTTTTCTCATGGCAGTAAAATGTATGTAACAGAAAATTTACCATGTTAGCCATTTTTAAGTGTATAGTTCATAGCATTATGTATGTTCATATTGGTGCAGTATGACACAGATATGTGATGCAGAATATGCATCATTACTCATCCTCTCTAACTGAATACCCGTCTTTCCCAAACTGAAACTCCCAAACAGTTGCTGCTCTTGCCCCCGCCCTCAGTCCCGGGCATCCACCACTCTACTTAGTGTCTGTATGACTCTGACTACTTGGGATGTTTCATATAAGTGAATTACACAATATCTGTCCTTTTGTGTCTTGCTGTCTTCACTTAGCAAAATGTCTTCAAGGTTCACCGATGTTGAAGCATTTGTCAGAATTTCCTTCCTTTTTAAGGCTGAATAAGATTCCACTGTTTCAATCTGTCATACTTTGTTTACCCACTCATCCCCGAAGAACACTGGGGCTGTTTCCACCTTTTGGCAATTGTGCTTAATGTTGCCAGGAAGGTGGGTGTACAAATATCTATTCGAGTCTCTGTTTTCAAATCTTGTGGATATATACTCTCAAGTGGAATGTTGTATCATCTGTTAATTCTATTTATTTATTTATTTATGAGAGAGAGAGAGCGAGAGAGCAAGCGAGCAGCAGGAGAGCAGGGGGACAGAGAGAGAGAGGGTGACAGAGAATCTTTTTTTATGTCTTTTTTTTTTTTTTTAAGATTTTATTTATTTATTTGACAGAGAGAGAGAGATGACAAGTAGGCAGAGCAGCAGGCAGAGAGGGGGTTGAAGGAGCAGGCTCCCTGCTGAGCAGAGAGCCCCATGCAGCGCTCAATCCCAAGATCCTGATACCAGGACCCCAGCCGAAGACAGAGGCTCAACCCACTCAGCCACCCAGGCGTCTCAAGACAGAGAATCTTAAGCAGACTCCACACTCAGCACAAAACCCAAGGTGGGGCTGGATCTTATGATCTCAATATCATGTCCTGAGCCATAACCAAGAGTCAGATGCTCAACTGACTGAGCCATTTAGGATCCCTTATTTGTTTGTTTTGAGGACGAACCAGATTGTGCCGGTAGGTCATGAATTTGGGAGAAGCTTAGCTGTATGGTTTGTGAGGTTATAGTTCTTTGTGTAATTTCTGAGGACCTGCTATCCTGTTTTCCACAGAGGTTGTATCAGTGTCCATTTCTATCAGCAGTGCACAGTGATTCCAATTTCTCCATGGCTCGCCAGCACCTTGTTATTTTTATTTTTTTTATAATAAACATTCTAATGGGTGTGAAGTGGTATCACAGTGTGATTTTCATTCACATATACCTGATGATTAATGATGTAGGGCATCTTTTTAGGTACTCATTGGACATTTAGATCTTCTTTAAATAAATGTCTATTCAACTCCTTTGCTCATTTTAAAATTGCGTTTTTTTTGTTTTTGTTTTTGTTGCTGTTGAGTTGTAAGAGCTCTTTACATATTCTGGGTTTTTTTTTTTTTTTTTTTTTTTTTTTTTTGAAAGGGAAAGCTACTTTAATACTCAAATGAACAAGAAAATTCAATTAACCATAACTCTGCACCCCCTCCCCCAGCATTATAGTTTGTTAAAACCTGGCTCATCTATGCCCTCAAAACCCCTTGTGCAATAAAACCTTTTGATGTGTTCAACTATGACAGTTTTTTAGTCTATTAAACTTAAAGTTATGTTTTATTCTACTGAGTACCACAGTTGTATGGTCTCTCTCAGACCCATGTTCCCTAGTTCTAGGTTCTACTTTCTTTATTATTATTATTATTATCATTATTTTATTTTTTATAAACACATATTTTTATCCCCAGGGGTACAGGTCTGTGAATCACCAGGTTTACACACTTCACAGTACTCACCAAAGCACATACCCTCCCCAATGTCCATAATCCCACCCCCTTCTCCCAAACATATTCTGGGTATTAATTTCTTTTCAGATATATGATCTGCAAATATTTTCCCCCATTCCATGACTTACCTTTTCATTCTGTTGATAGTGTCCCTTGATGCACAAACATTTTCAAATTTTGAGGAAGTCCAATTTATCTACTTTTTTTTGTTGTTGCCTGTGTTTTTTGTGTTACAGCCACAAATCAATGTTACAAAACTTCCCTAATGATTTCTTTTAAAGAGAGGGAGTAGGGAGGGGCAGAAGGTGAAGGAGAAAGAGAATCTTAAGCAGAGTCTACACCCAGGGCTAGCCTGATAGAGGGCTTAAATCTCACAACACTGAGATCATGACTTGAGCCAAAATCAAGAGTTGGGCATTTACTTAATTGGCTGAGCCACTTTAATGATTTTTTTTTTTAATTTTAGTACTTACATTTTCATAATTTTGTATATTTGTGTCCTTGATGTAGAAAAAGTTGTACGAAAGCTGTTTCTTAAAGAACAGGGACCATTATAGTTTATTCAATAAATATGTTGATTAAAACTTTTCAGTTGAATATGGCCAACAGTCAAGGCGGCAAAAACCTGAAGGATCAAGAGAGTAAAAAACATGAGACAACTAAGATACAGGGTAAGCAATTTCTTCAATGGGCCCCCGGAGTGTGTGTGGGGTCGGGGGCGGGGCAGAGGGTGAACTGCACCTACCTCAAGTTCCTTCTTGCTGGGGAGGAGTTAGCTAGAGACTGATTTTAGCTGGTAGCAGGGTGCGCTGCCTGACCTTAAACGTGTTTTCTATTGTGAGAGAGGTGCCTTCTGGAATCATGAGGGCAATTTCCTTTCTAAAGGCACCGTGTTTGGCAGCCACTGAGGAAGGTCTCCCATAGAGGGGAAGGAGGATGTAATGCGACAATTTTTAAAAATGGTCACATTGAAGGGGAGCCTGGGTGGCTCAGTTGGTTAAAGCCTCTGCCTTCGGCTCAGGTCATGATCCCAGAGTCCTGGAATCGAGCCCCGCATCCGGCTCTCTGCTCAGTGGGGAGCCTGCTTCCCTCTCTCTCTCTACCTGCCTCTCTGCCTATTTGTGATCTCTGTCTGATAAATAAATAAAATCTTTTTAAAAAACGGTCACATTGAAGAGAAAAAGCGGGACGGTGATGCTGGCGGTGAGGAGGTAAGTGATAGAATAAATTCTGCCTGATTCCGTGAGCCTGGAGTTGGCTGAATGTTGTGAAAGGTGGCGTGTGAATTGGAAGAGCCAGTCCCTAAGAGAGGCAACCTTGGGAGCAGGCTAGATTCACTTTGGTACTAGATGGACTTCCTTTGGGAGCCAGGACAGAGCACCTGGAGCAACAACTGGGACTGGCCAGCACCTGGCCTCTGGCACCTGCAGCATCTATCTTTAACAGTGACCCCGTGTGGCGACAAGCTGCAATGACCGTACCCAAGACCAATTTTTCTCCTAGCCTGAGTGTGGAGTCTTACTAATCTGCCTTTTGGCCTTCCCTTTTGGACTATACATTCTCCTGAGGTTTGTGGCCCACCAGGAGATGAGATGGGGTGGGATCCTATAGAAAGAGATAATAGATTCCACATAAAATAAGGCTCACGGGGCCTTGAGAGGTGTTTTGAGAAAATAAACAGTTGCTTCTGGTTTGTGGGGAAGTTCATGCTGGTGATGTTTTAGTTAAGTGAAAGGGCATTTTGGACTTTGTACTTGGTTCCCTCCTGCCACCTTACAAGAGAGGATTTGCACTCACAATAAATGGAAAATGGAGCTTTGGATCTTTGCTACTTTTGGTTTGTGTGTATCTCTGGTTGCTAATATATGAAGCTTCCAGCTTTCAAAAAGTTCATTTCCTCCAGGATGGATCTGATTTGGGTAGTAAAAGAAATTATTTTTCCCCCCACAATCTCGTGTCAATTAAGATAGGAGGAGAGGTGTGTATGGAGGAGAGAGGGCTGCGTATGAAAAGAGAGAGTGGAGAGAAGCTCCAGAAAGATCAGGCAGCTGAGACCTTCTTTGAGGTGAGGGCAAAGGATACAATGTAGGTCTAACACACCAACACAGTAACAATCATAAGTATCTGTATAGTCTTCTTAAGCATTATGCATTATTCTCAACATTTACATAAATCACTCCACAAATCTTCAACAATCTTATGAGGTAGGTACTATTTTTGTTCTTTATTTATCAGTGAGGAAAACAAAACTGTAATGTGCTCAAGGGAAATTGGCAAATCTTGAGGTTCAAATCCAGGCAGTTTGGCTGCAGATTCTGAACACTTAACTTCTCCTTTTATTGCCTCTTTGCCATTAACAGAATTGGAAGGACAGGAGAATCGAGTTTATTGGCAGCCAACAATAATGGTATACCTTAGACAAATTTAGTAACAAGCAAAAGAAAACCCAAGTCAAAATGATTTACACCAAAAGGGGATTTATTGGCTCACACAGATGGAAAGTCCAGAGATAGGTCTGGCTTCAGGCATGGCTTGATCCAGGATTTAAGTGATGTCCCCAGTATCCATGTCTTAGCTCTGGATTTTGTGGGTTGGCATCATTCTCAGACTACTTACTGATGCCAGAATTTCAGACACACTTCCTCTATAAACCCAATCAATGGGGTATCTTTTCCTCAGAATTCCCAGCAGAAGTAACTTATGCATCATTGTCTCTGATTAAAGTAAATTCCCATCTGTGATAGAGACAGACTCACTGTTTACTAAATCCAGCATCTCTTTCTTCTGTGTAAACATCTAGGCTACATTTCTCAACCTCTATTATAGTTAGATGTGGCCATGTGACAGAATTCTGGCCAAGAAATTTGAATAACAGTGAGATGATCTTGAGGCATTCTTTTCTTTCTGGCTGACAGGAATGGACATGACCCCTAGAATGACTTTGGATACATGTGTTTGAGATGGGTGGATCAACCAAATAGAAGGAGCCTGAGTCCCTGAATCGTTGCATAGAGGAAAATCAATACCACCAATTAAGACTCTATTCATGTGAACAAGAAATAAACCTCTATTATATTAAAGCCATGGAGATTTTAGTGTTTTGTTTTTCATTTGTTGTTGTTGTTTTTGTTTTGTTTTATAAAATAGTTTGCCAGTATGGCTAGAAGGATGGACTATATGTAAACTAATTAGGATCCATCCCTGGGATGAGGAAAGGGGTTCTTAGATAGATCACATAGGTGAGAATGGGGAAGAGGGGGCTTCTTGGAGGAAATTCAGTTATTAGTACTAGAAGGTGATAGAGATGTTGGGCCAACAACAAACGATCAGAGCAAACTAGAACCAGGAGACCAACACCAGATCTCTTAACCAAGGATACCACAAATTGCCTTCTGGAACAGGTGGTCTACCACTTGTTTGAGGCGCTTCTTCAGTTCCTCAGTCATCAGGTCTTACTCAGGATCCCAATGTAAGACTGCTCAGCACAGAACAACTGCTAAGCTCTGTAGGCAGAAACAGAAATCAAAGATGAGCCTGGACCTTCACAGCGCTGGCATTCTCTTGGGGGAAAGTCCAGGCATTCATATTTAAGCTAAGAATTTTGATGGAAGCTTTAGCTGGAGATTGTGTTCTGATAATCTGATTCAGCCAAAGCCTTTGTCAAATCTCAAAGCCAAATTCAAGTTTTAGTTGCCAAAATGACTACGTTCATTGATCTCTCTGAATGTTGCGGTCTACATTTCTTATTGCAAGATTGGGAATCAGATGCATGCTTTTCCTTTGATATAACTAGAGGCAAATGCACCATTTTAGTCTGCGCCCTTTGTTCTCTATTCTTTATATTATCTCAATGTAAATTCAATGTATCTTCCACCATCACCAGCTTCCTCTCTCCTTCTACTGCTTGAATAGGACAGAGGATGGGACACTTGGAGCCAACTGGCAGGAACCCAGTACCATTGTATCTGATTTACAAGTGATATTTATGCCCTATTCATTCCCAACAATGGCTCAAGCAATTCTCCAGGACAATAATAGAGCTGACACATCAATGTGAAGTGGTTGTGACTTCATGAAGACCTCGATAGGTCAGGATCAACAATAAATCAGCTGCTTTCTAACTATTCATGTATTCAATTCATTCATTTTTTTCAATATATATTTACTGTTGACCTACTATGTGGCAGATGCTGTTCTAGGTTCATTCTTTTCCCTCTGGCCAGGGTCAGCAAATTTTCTTTTTCTTTTCAAGATTTTATTTTTAAGTAATCTCTGCACCCAATGTGGGACTTGAACTCACAACCCCAAGACCAAGAGTCGCATGCTCCACTTACTGAGCCAGCTAGGAGCGCCAGCAAACTTTCTCTCTTTTCTTTCTTTCTTTCTTTCTTTCTTTCTTTCTTTTCTTTTTTCTTTATTTTTAAAAGATTTTATTTATTTAGTTGACAGAGACTGAGCTGGGAGGGAGGAAGTGGTGGTTGGGGAGAGCATAAATAAGAGCAGCAGGCAGAAGGAGTGGGAGAAGCAGGCTCAGAAGGGAGCTCAGTGCCATTCTGGGCTTGATCCCAGCACCCTGGGATCTTGACCTGAGCCCAAGGCAGATGCTTAACTGAGCCACCTAGGCATCCCTCCTCAGACTTTCTTCATGAAGGGCCAGGGAGTAAATATTTTAGGCTTTGTAGGTCCTAAGGTCTATTTGGTAACTATTCAACTCTGCCACTGTAATGCAAAAGCAGCCATAGACAACATGTATGCTGTTGATGAGGGAGCAGGAGGCTGGCTGAGGACAAAGCAAAAGCTGGCGCCTTGCACCCCCTCTTCACCCGCTCCCCTCCATAAGTGTAGCATCCCTCAGGCAGCCCTGACTGCCAGGAACAATAAGCAAATAGTTAACTTGCAGAGCTCACAATCCTGCTAGACAGGAGTCTCCCTTGGCTTACAAATGTCCTAAATCTCACTAACAAAGACGATTGATAGCAGGATTGTGACATCCCACCAAAAAGTCTCCCAACTATCTTAATGTTAATGGCTGGTCTAAAGACAACATTGATCCAGCAGCAAGGGCAAGGCCTCCGGCAGGCCTGGAACATCCTGGCACCTTGTAGGCCCTCTTTAGCATATGAAAACTCCACTGACACCTCCCTTCCCCTCACCTTCCCCCAACAGCAGGGTACTTAAGCTGCCATCCCTCACAACCCCGGGGCAGCAGCTCTTCCTGCCCACCCCCGTGCTTTAATAAACCACCATTTTGCACCAAAGATGTCTCAAGAATTCTTTCTTGGTCATCGGCTCCGGACCTCAGCCCACCAAACCTCACCTAGGTTCTAGAACTTCATCACTGTGAGTGGGGTTTATTGGGTTTCAAATAAAACTTTATTTACCAGAGCAGACAGTGGGTTTTGGATTTTGCCCTGTGGGTTCTCATTTATTAATCCCTATTCTAACCTAATTCTAATCCCACTTCACCTCCATTCTTCAGGAGATTTCATCTTCCTTTCCTCCCAGAATTGCAGAGAAAAGAAAACCAGTAGCTAATCTATGGATCAAATCAATTGAGATCTGCTTCCAAAAGATCTGTAGCCTCTCAATCAGTAATAATCATAACAATGGCAATGCTATCAACAACAGCTGGCAATTATATGGCACTTACTGTGTCTTTCAGTGCTTGGAATCACTTTTCAAATAGTAACTCCTTTTCTCTGATTAGAGAAAGGGATTGATTGAACCTGATGAAGAGAAGATCTAGGAACTAGAGTATATATATATATATATATATATATATATATATACACACACACACACACACACACACAGACACACACACACTTGTCTTTGGCTATTGTTTTTAGTCTTACATATATTTGGTAAAATAAAGAATATCTCATATTTCCTGGGCTCTAGAAGGTGCCAGATGTCAGGTGAGGTGCTGTTCATGCCTTATGCCACTCAGCTCCCTGTAGCCCTTTGGGGATACAATTTTTTACATAAAATGGGTTTCTATATCCATTTCCTAGCTGAGAAACTTAGAGCTCCAAGTGGTTCCATGACCTGTCCCCTCAAGCAAGAGAGGACTTGCGACTTGTTCATGCCTCCAAAGCTTATGCTCTAAATTGCTTTGCGCTAAGGACTTGCTCTGTCTAGAGGAGAAGTCACAAAATCCACCAGACAGGAATGTGGATTTTACTGTGATTGTATTTTATTTTTTAATGAAAAAAAAAATTATCGTAGTTGTGCAGACTTCTCTGATGGCAGAACCCAAGACGGTTTTGTCCCCTGGTGCTTTGGCATTACTATGACTGTCATTTACAAACACAGTGCCCAAGAGGCCTCATTCAATCAGCAGTACAATGGGACGTGTGCAGACCTAAGTGCAGCTGCTCTGCGGAGGAATGTAGTCTGTGGGCCGGACCAGCCTTTATCAGACTGAGCCCGGTGGCGGGAGTAGGGGTGGCAGGGTGGCGGGGTGGCTGCGTTAGGCAGAGGACACATGCTGCTCTTCCACCGTGGAAGCTGACAGCCACCCTGCTTGCCTGGAAGGGGTGGTCTTAACCCGTAGATTAGATCTTGAAAGCTGCCTCTTTTAGTGCCTTTTTGTTGTGTGGCTCAAAAGAGCCGCTCAGCTGGTACAATCGCTGTCAACAAAAGGAAACTCTAAAGGGCTGCAGGGTAGCCCGCCTGGCAATGGCTGCGGCCAGAAGTGGACTCTGTGGAACATGGATACTGAGTCACAGTGTGAGAGCTCAGCTTCTCCTGCATTTTTCAACGAAAGGTTCTACTGGGTCATGCACCTGCTTTGAGGACGTTCCTGGCCTCCGTGTAAGCCACTGGCTTTGCGGAGGCATCACTTCTTCCTGGTGGAGCCCGCATTTGGTGTTCTGTGGAAGGAGAGGTTTCTCTTATTTTTCTCAACTCAAAGTTATACAAAGTCTCAAATGACTTCTTTCTGGATGCGGGAGCGAAGATTATCAGAGAAATAGTGGGAATGATAATGATTAGGTTACAGAAAATCTGGGCTTTCGAGAGAGTCTTGTCCCAAAACACTAGGTAACCTTGAATTGTTTTTTTTCAGCTGTTTGGATCCTAGCGGCCTTATCTGTTAAATAATGGGGTAGACAGGGACTGCTTTCAAATTCCCTTCATAAATGTTATGGCTACATATAAACGACCTTGGAAAAATTCTCGTTTTAAATATTGCTATGGAGAAATTGTAATGAGAGAGGAAAATAAAGTCTATCTTCTTATGCCTAGTAAGATTTGTGGATTGAGACTGGCCATGAGTCTTGGGGTTGAAGTAGAAATGCAAGACAGAAATCAAGTCAGTTTCTCTCTGTAGTGAGCCTGTTTCTTTTGTATCTGTGTGACTTTTTCCTTCTCTTAAGAATGTAATCATTTTGGGGGCACGTGGGTTAAAGCCTCTGCCTTCGGCTCATGTCATGATCCCAGGGTCTTGTGACTGAGCCCCACATCAGGCTCTCTGCTCAGGGGAGCCTGCTTCCCCCTCTCTCTCTGTCTGCCTCTCTGCTTGCTTGTGATCTCTCTCTCTCTGTCGAATAAATAAATAAAATCTTAAAAAAAAAGAATATAATCAATTTTTAAAAGATTTTATGTATTTATTTGAAATAGAGTGAACAGGAGGGAGAGGGAGAGAGAATCTCAAGCAGACTCCCTGCTGAGCATGGAGCCCAATTCGGGGCTCAACACAAGGCTCCATCTCATGACCTGGAGATCATGACCTGAGCTAAAACCAAGAGCTGGACACTTCACCAAATGTGCCTGAAATTTAAATTTAATCATGAGTCTTATATTTTATCTGGTGACCCTACCTCTGGGGAACCAGGCCTTTCCCATTCTGAGTCTATGGGCTTTGGGTGACAGGATTTTCACTGGCAGCCATGCTCTGAGGGGTGACCTCACAGTCCCACAGGCCACTTGGAAGTAAATGCACCCTGAGAGAAGCCAATGCGGGGAGAGCAGAGTTACGAGATTAAGAGGAGAGAATGAGCCCTAATTATATTGGACTTTACCCATCAGGTCCTTAACAAGATTTACCCCTGGGTTTTCAGTTAATTGAGCCTACAAAAAATATCTTTTTCTTAAGTGGCTTTGAGTCATATTCTCTACCTTTTGCAAATCAAATTGTTCTTACGGATCTACACCTGTTATTTTAAGACCTACTTTTGCAGCCTCTTCTAGTGGAGAGTGGAGGAAATGAGAAGGGACCTAATGTCTCTGGCCCCTGTTGTGCACTCACTGCACATTGTCTCACTCAGCATTCCCAACTCTCCCCGCAGAGAGATCCTATTCTGGCTTTGCAGACAAGAAAGTCGAGGCTCAGATAGGGGAGCATGGCCTTTAAATGAATAAGCTAAGAGGCCAACCAAAAACTGTTTGATTAAAAACCTGCACTTTCCCTCACATGCAACAGTTATTAAAAGAGAACGAGGCTAGGGAGCCATGGGCAAACATCAGAGAGAGAGGCGCCATCCAAGGGAGTCACTTAGGAGGAGAAAGTGACATTGAATGCACCAGAGATTTCCAGTGCCAATACATCTTCCCTGGGCAGTGTCCCTTTGTGTTTTCATTTCTTGTGGTTCTTGGAGAAAGGACAGACAGAAGTGTCAGGGACAAAAGCAATCTATAGAATATGGCACCTATCTGACAGGAGTAAGAGATCTTGAGATATGCAAGAGAGTCTGCTTTCTTGTATTGATTCATTAAGCAAAACGTTTATAAAATTGAAACTCAGAGATTGTTCCTCATGGGATGGACTTTATATGAGGGGCTGTACAGGCCATGTGTTATGGGGTTGAAGTCTGGAGGAGAGAAAATTGCCTGGTTCCTGTTCTTTACCTCTGCTTTTATCCATGACTTTTGCAGTGTAACTTTGTAGAACCCTCCCTGTTTGACCTTGAACTCTGGCCTATGTTTTGCTGTTGCCATGGGATGTTAGCAGATGTGATGCAAGTAGAGACTTGAAATTGTCTTAAGCACTGGGACTTGATCTCCTGATTCTTTGCCATAACCATGAAAATTGTGCCAGGAATGGCTTACTGGAGGATGAGGGACAAGTGGGACAGAGGTGAGTCATCCCAAGAACTGCAGCTGAAACCAGGTAGCTGACTCCCAGATACATGAATGATCTGAGAGGAGATAGCAGAATCCCAAGGCCAAATCTCAGATGAACTCAAACATGTTAGCAGTAAATTCTTGTTGTTGTATGACAATGAGGTTTTGTGGTTATTTGTTATGTAGTGAAAACTTACCACATGGACTCAGGGAATTTGACTTCTGTCACAGCCTTTAAATGCCAGGCATGTTCTTAGTGAAACTAGGCCTCCAATGCTATTCTAGATCTTTTCTAGGATGGAATATAATTGGTTCTAGTGCACTAAGGTAACTGACAAGGGAACAAGAGAATATCTGGGATTAGTCCAGGATTTATACTCCTGGTACTGGACCAAAACCAGATTGACCTTGAGGCTGGGGCTCCAGAGAGGTACTTATTGACAATTCACTGCTCTGTTGGACATAGGTACCTGTGAAGGTTTACTTGTTCAAGGAACCTGAAGAGAATATGGATACTGATCAGGAGCACAGTCAATATAAAAGAAGCTATGAATTGACTGCCAAGACTTAGAAGAGATGTCAGAATAACCTATTGATCAAACAAATCCAAATTGCTCGTTGTAGCAAAGGATACTACAACACTGACAGTCTTAATAACATCAGAGATGGGGAGGCCCTGCATCAAGGCAGGAGACTTATAGTGCTTTTGAGGTCTGACCTGTTGGTCTTTCAAAGCAGGGATCTGATGGAGAGTGGGCACCCATTGAGATACAGTGGTTTAGGATTGATGCACAGAGCAGGGTGAGGTTCAGAAGTGAGCCCTTAAAAGTAAGCAGTGGTTTGATGACCCCGGTTGAGAGTTCTGAGAAAGGGCCCACTGCTCGTTAAATAGCCTATTGTTTGGATAAATGGAATTTCAGAAAGTTCCTGGAACAAACAGCTAAGTTGTTTGGATCTTCATCTTCCGGGACTAGAAATTTCTGAAATAGTAAAGTTGTGCCGATAACAAGTGTGGAAGGGCTGAGTCATGCTGCTGGAGACAGTCAGCTGTGTTGTGGTGGACACTTTTGGTCAAACCTGCATTCCCACCATGTGGGTTGGGAAGTTATGTGACTTTTCTGAATGTCCCCCCTTCACTGGTACAGTGAGGATCATGATAGTTCCTTTGGGGAAGTGTTGTTGTGGAGACTGAAGGTGATAAAGCATGGGATGTGCTAACACAATGCCACGTTTGCAGGAAACGCTTGATAAGTGGGAACCATTTCCAATCAAATGACTTTAGCAACAGTTCTGAGGTGTAAGGTTTTTGTTAATCCAACTGCTGGAGTGAGAAAGGAAGAAAATGTAACTGCTTTGCCTGGAACAGATATCCTGGCACCATCAACCAAGGGAAATGGTGTGAGACACCTAGATAGACTGAAAAGGTGAAAACTAAAATGAAGTACTTACAGCTTCATGGACTTTTAGCATTATAGACTGATTTTTGCAAAGCCTGACTCAGAGATCTCCTGCAGCAGAATATATAATAATTATTTGCTTTAGAGCTTCTAGAAGGGATACAATCCCAATGACTCATTTTGGACTTCTGATGGCCAAAACTGTAAGATAACACATCTGTGGTATTTAAAAAGCCTACATTTGTGGTAATTTGTTTCAGTAGTGAGAAAATACTAATATGGAGGATCCATACTTTTTAAAAGTGTAAAGAGTTCCTGAGACTAAAAAATTTGAAAGGTATAGGTCTAGATCATCTAGATCAATGCTATCAGCAGAGAGGAATGAAGCAGAAATAGGGAGAAAGGCAAAGGTGCAGCCAGAGACTATGGTTTAATAGTGCCAAGTACCCCCATAAAGCATTGTTTACAACAAAAAAAAAAAAAAAAAAAAAAAAAGAGGGACACCTGGGTGGCTCAGTTGGTTGGGCGGCTGCCTTCGGCTCAGGTCATGATCCCAGCGTCCTGGGATCGAGTCCCACATCGGGCTCCTTGCTCGGCGGGGAGCCTGCTTCTCCCTCTGCCTCTGCCTGCCATTCTGTCTGCCTGTGCTTGCTCTCTGCCCCCGTCTCTCTCTGATAAATAAATAAAATCTTAAAAAAAAATGGTAAAATTAAAAAAACAAAACAAAACAAAAGCAATGCAAACTTTGTGGATTTTGTACATTGAGCTTCCTTCCAGTTTAAAGAAAGGGCTGAACTGCACAGGGCTGCCTGGCTGGCTCAGTAAGAGGAGCATGTGACTCTTGATCTAAGGGTTGTGAGTTCAAACCTCATGTTGGGTATAGAGATTACTTAAATAAAATTTTAAAACATACAAACAAAAAGAAAAGAAAATACACAGACAAATAACCACACACACACACACACACACTCTTTTGGAAGGTGCAGGGTTTGAACAATGCAGGTCTCCTAAATTAACTCTTTCCTGCACAGACCCTCAGCTCATTTTTTTACCTCTTTGCACAAGCCTTCCCTAACGAGTTCAAATTTGTCTAGTTTGAGCTCTGTAGACTCTCTGGACAAAACACTTTCCACAGTTCTAGCCTTAAGATTGCATGTGTTATCTGTTTAACAACTGTCTGTTTCTTGAACTCTTTCTCTAGTGAAGGTGGGGCCATGTTTGTTTTTGATTGCTTGATACCTCCCACACCAGTAGGGGGACTGGGCCTGGTACATATAGAAGCTGAGTAAACATTTTTTTGAATGAACAAATAAACAAAGAAATGGAAACACACCTGTTATAGGTTCTACAAAGTAAATGAACAGGGATGATTAGTGAGGCACGTGCGTGGATGATTTTAGATGAGTTAGTGAAGGAGAACACTTTCAGAGAAAGAGTTCTGAAAGATAAGGAGGAAGCATACATAGAAAGTGTCTGGGCAGAGTACTGGAGGAAGAGGGAAAAGCAAACACAAGGATCTGGAGCCTGGGAGATGCTGGGTCCATTCTTAGAACCAACAGGAACTAAGTTCCCCAGAGCATTGAAAGTGAAGAGGATAGTGGCTTAAAGTGAAGGCTGGAGAAGTCTTGTGGGCTAGGAGAGGGAGTTGGATTTCATTCCGTATGCAGCTAGCAAAGATCTCCTGAAGGGAGTCACATGGACTGATTTATGTTTTTGAATAATTTCCTTAGTTGCCATTTGAAGAGTAGGTTGCAAGGCTCGAGAGGGGAAGTGTGGACAGACCCCAGACACTGTGACAGTCTTGTGGGAGATGGTGATGGGAGATCAGGGAAGTAGCAGTGGTCATGGAGAGTACGGACTGATATAAGGTGTGTTTTGGACTCAGAACTAGCCTTTTGGGGTTTCTGGGGGCCTCAGTTGGTTGGGTGTCTGCCTTTGACCGGGGTCATGATCCCAGGGTCTGGGGATTAAGCCCTGCATCTGGTTCTCTGCTCAGCCATGAGTCTGCTTTTCCCTCCCTCTCTGCTTCTCCCCATGCTTGTGCTCTCTCTTTCTCTCAATTAAATAAATAAAATGTTAAAAAAAAAATGAAAAAAGAACTCGCCTATGGTGGAGGGCAGTTTGGGGTTGAGAAAAAGGAGAGCTCTATAACTTAGTGTGTGTCTCCTTGGAGTGATGTAGTAGATGTTGAAGTCAGGCAAGGCCTGCTTAATTCATTTGACCATTTTCTAACACTGCAGTGAAATTGGCAGGCAGTTAATATATTAAGAATCCCTAAAGAAGACAAAGGCTTCATGTTACGCTTTTTGGTTCTAAATTGCTTCTAGCATGATACTTTTGCAATTTGTATGTTAGTTTGAGTTCCTCAAGAAGCAGACTCTCAGACAAGGACTCCAGAGGAAGTGGTTTATTTGGGAGGGAGATAGAAAAGGACAGGAAGGGAAGCATCCATCATGGAGCAGCTTAGTGCTTTGGGCAGTCAGGGGTTAGTCCTGCTGGGAAGTCACTGATCAGAGAATCCCAGAGAGGGATTGGGGCACATACTCCTCAACTCCCATCAGGCACGGCTTGCTGAATACCTCTGGGGAGTCTTGTTTCCCAGCCCTCCACTTTCCCATGTGCCCTAAGCAGACCAGGCTCTGGTGGCCAGAGGAAACTCACAGGCAAAGAGTTGCAGGTGTTGGCACTTGGTGGCAGGGCCGAATTGCACCAGAATGGTAAAGCATAGAAGAAGTGACATTACCTACTGCTGAAATACTCTATAAACTGAATGCACTGTGGCTTTCTTTCAAAGGATTAGATAATTGCATGAGTATAGACAGTTTTAGTTTGGAGCTTTTTTTTTTTGAGTTAAGACACTTAAAGTTTTTTTTTTTTTTTCCAGCTAAGATATTATGGACATATTTTATGTGATTTCTAAACTTTGTGTCCTTCACTGGGCTCCAGCTCTCTTCCTGTAATTTTTTTTTTTTTTTTTTTTTTTTTTTAACTTGCATGCCTCTGGGTGAACTCAAGTGGTTTCTTGGAATTGAATATTTTCTTCTTTTGCTCTTGGATGTGTGTTGGTTTCCTAGGACTGTTGTGACAGATCATAATACACAAATCTGTCCTCTCACAGTTCTGGAAGCCAGAAGTCTGAAATCCAGGTGTTGGCATGCTTTCTTGAAAGGCTCCAGGGGGATTTTTCTTGTTTCTTCAAGGTCTTCCTTTGTTTGTGCCTGCATAACTCCAATGTCTCCTCTGTCCTGTGATGGCCTTCTCTTCTTCCTCTGTCTCTCCTCTCTGTGCCTCTTAGAAGGACACTTGTTGTTGGATAAAGGGTGTGTCTGGATAATCTGGGGGTGATTTCATCTCCAGTTCTTTAACTTAATTACATCTACAAAAACTGTTTGAGAAAGGTGACATTCATCGGTTCTGGGGATGAGAACGCAGACTGCTGCTCAACCCACTACACACCCTATGAAGGTCTTTTTGTTAGTTTAAATCTTCTGACCTTCACATGAGCCAAAAGTTTTCAAAGAAATGTAGCTAATGCATATTTTCAGGATTAGCTTGTATGAGGGTTCCTCAACCAGGTTAATTCTGCTAAGCTGCTGCTACTCTGCTCAGGACTATTGCTCTAAAGATAGGTGAGCATTTTCCAAACAGAAGAAGAAGCCTTTGATAAAGTAACTCAGGACTAACCTCTCATGGGGATGATAGGATGGTTAGTTTTATGTGTTAACTCAACTGGACCAAGAGATGTTCCAATGGTTGGTGAAACATTAGTATTGGTTGTATCTGTGAGGTTGTTTCTGGAGGAGGTAAACCTTTGAATCAGTAGACTGAATAGAGATCTTCCTTACCAAAGTGGGTAGATATCATCCAATCCATTAGGACCTGAATAGAATAAAAAGGTGAAGGAAGGGTGAATATGGTCTCTCCTTGAGCGGGAACAGCTTTCTTCTCACACCTTTGCTGCTGGCTCTTGGGTCTTTAGACTCAGACTAACACCATTGGCTTTCCTTTTCCACCAGGCCTTCAGGTTTGGGCTGGAAATACACAAATGTCTTTCCTGGGGCTGCAGCTTACAGATGTTGGGACTTCTTAATCTCCATAATCACATGAGCCAGTCTCTCTTAATAAATCTCTTTCCCTGTACCTCTCTGTGTCATATTGGTTCTGTTTCCCTGGAGAGCCCTGACTCATGTACAGGGTTGTCTAAGCTCTTACCCTGATATTCATTATGTCTCAGCCCTTAACTTCAATTTATGAGATTTCAGTCATAAGAGGGTCATAGCTTGGCAGTGATAACAAAATAATGATAGTAGGCATTGTTTTTGAGTGCTTAGAATGCTCCTGACTACAAGGGATCAAGGAAGGTTAAATATCTCCATTTTTAGATGAAACCTGAATTTTTGAGAGGCTGAAATAGGAGATCTCTCCTATCGGGAACCTGATATGGGACACAGTCAGGTTTTGTACCCAGGGCTGTAGGACTCCAGAGCTTGGTTCTTCCCACCAGTGCATGCTGTGTCTCAAGGCAATACCCCCCACTCTTCTAGGTTGTGTATTTATATCTAGTGGATTTCAACCAGTGGCTAATAAGACTTGGTATATGAACACCCTAGTTCTTTGGAGGTATAAATCTAAGATTCGTGTTCTGTACCAGGGATTTTAAAGCTTTCTTGTACATACAAACACTTACAGTTTTGTTCAAAATCTGATTCTGACTCAGTAATTTCGAGGTGGGACCTGAGACTTGATGTTTCCAACCAGGTCCTGGCAATGCTGGTGTGGCTAGTCTCCTTTCCATTCCAAGTGTGGTCCTCCTGCTAGCAGCACTGGCAGATCCTGGGAGGTTGCTAAAAATGCCAGTTCCTGGGCTCCACCCCAGACCTACTGAGTTAGAATCTCTGGAAGGTGGGGCTCAGGTGCCAGGTATTTCTTCTGCCCTGCAAGTTTAAGAAGTCCTGCTCCTCACTGTTTTTCCATTGTCTGCAGTTGTTAAGTCCACATGGTGGTGACCTTGAAAAGTACCCAGCATTTCCTCACTTGCCTTCCGAATCTTACTTCCTGATTCCTACAAGGTATTTCTCATGGCATCCTAAAAGAGTGATTTGTACTTGAATCCTGGTCTCAGGGCTGCCTTCTGGAGAGCTCAAACTAGGGTAACACTCTATGTTGTTTGCTTAATTATTGATCTTATATTGTGATGAAGCTCCGTGTAAGATGCGTTTAGCTGAGTAGCACAAAACTTGTATTTTCAACTCTTGCGCCACAGGATGGTCTTCAGCCCCCTCAGCCACCCCGCCCCCCGCCCCACTTCCATCCCTGTTTCCTTTCAAGGCTACACTTGTTTATTTTGGTCTAATGTCATTTATATCAGAGATGGGCAGATCACGTTACCCTACTGGTGTAAATACCCTGTGTATTGGAAACCAGCTATGCCGAGCTGGTTATGTATTGTCCATAGCTACTTTGGAGCTACATCACGGAGATCATATGGTCTACAAAGTAAAGGCTCTTTTCTCTCTTGTCCTTTACAGAAAGTTTGCTGACCTCTGATCTACATATCCCACTTCTCAACCCTCCTGTCACCCAACTTGGGAGAGCCATTTTCTGGGCTTTCCTCCTGAGGGCTTTGCTGGGCCTGTCAGGTTGGTGTAAAGGAAAGAGCACTGGACTAGGAGTCAGGAGCCTCCTGGCCTGAGTCCTGGGTTGTCACTTTCCACCTGGGGGATGATGAGATAGTCACTTCCTAGAGCTCAGTATCTCCTCTGATAAGGACCACCCTGGATGGGAGTTGGGCAAACTCACCAAATCAAAAGAACCATCTGAGCACTTACTAAAAACAGATTTCCAGGTTCCACTTTTGACTATACTGAGCAATTGGGACTAGGGTGAGGCCCGAGAATCTGCGCATTTGCCAAGCAGGCTGAGAGTCTAAGAACCATTGACCTAAATCATCGCCAATGAACTTTTGGTGCTAAAGTGCCATGTGGCTATAAATAACACTAGTGAACTGGATTTCTTTTAGGGATATACACATTTTGTGTATAAATATTTTTATTCATGCTGTGTTGCTGGCCAAGGAGCTGGTATTATGGTTGTCTCTTTGACTCATTCAGAAGAAGTATGGGAAATTTCCTTGAGGTTACAACATTTCCTTGTAGATTGTGTTGCTTGAGAAGCTTCTTTGTTTTATATAAATATAGTATATAGTAGGATATATAGGACTATATAGTATAAATAGTACATCCAGGGAAGGATGGATAACCAACTGAAGTGTGAGTCCTACTACTTTCTTATATTCTCCAAATGTTTATTTTTTGCATTCAGAAAGGGATGTATTCAGATAGGATTAGACTAGTGGTTTTCCACCAGGGGTGATTTGTGCTTCCCAGCATCTAGTAGGTGCAGGCCAAGGATGCTGCTGGACACCCTACAATGCATAGCACAGAACCTACAACAGAATTTTCCAGGCCTGCATACTGATAGCCCTGAGGTTGAGAAACCCTGGATTAGACCTGCGTGCTCATCAACATTTTTGACAGTGTGAGTGGACTTAGGATTTGTACTGAATGCCCAGTATTCCTACCTCCAGCACTGTGTCTTCCATGAAGTCTTCCTAGACCTCACTGGATTCCCAGAGAGACAGCTCCTTCTCACCTTTCTCCTGCAACAATTGGTCAACCTGTGGCAATTGTTCATTTGTCTTCTCTCCTTTATTAGTCAGGTTCTCTGGAAACAAAGGACTTATAGGATCTTTACAGACATACAGCAAGAGAGTTAGGATGAAGGATTGGCTTATTGATTATGGAGGCTGAGAAGTCCCACCATCTCTGGCAGCTGGAAACCTAGGAAACCTAGTGGTGTAGCTCTAGTCCAAAAATGGCAGAAACAATCAAGAGACAGATTCCTACATTCCCAAGAAATATTAAAAAAATATTAAATATAAAATAAAAATAAAAAATATAAAAATGTAAAAATGTAAATAAAAACAAAGAGATATAATTTTCTGGCTATAACATTTTAGGCAAAGTTTCAAAAATAATAATTATTTTAGCAAAGGTATAATGCATACATATGAACAGATGAACAGGTGTAGAAGAACTGAAATAAAAGTAAATCCTTCAAAATATTAATTCTGTATCATCAGTGGATGAGATTATAGGTGATTTGAATTTTCTTTTTTAATACATTTTGGGGGACATTTTTGTAACACGCAAATATTTATTACATTTATATGTAATACAAGAGTAGTTTTGTTTTATTTTATAATTTTTATTTTTTAAAGATTTTATTTTTTATTTGACAGATAGAGAGATCACAAGTAGGCAGAGAGAGAAGGGGAAGTGGGCTCCCCGTTGAGCAGGGAGCCTGATGTGGGGCTCAATCCCAGGACCCTGAGGTCAGGACCTGAGCGGTAGACAGAGGCTTAACCCACTGAGCCACCCAGGCTCCCCACAAAAGTAGTTTTAAAAAGAAAGTTCTGATCTCTTAGAGCCGTAGAATTACTAGAATATCATTTCTGAGAAGAACACTTGCCATTTTTCTGATGGAAAAACAAAGACCTAGAGAGTGAGCCGCTGCCCCAGGTGAAACAGGCATTCAGCAGCACTTTAGAGACAGCCTTAAAACAACAAAGACACAAAGAAAAGGTGCATGTCAGGGTCTCAATGGCCACCTGAACAGCAACTGAAAATCCAAGTGATTCTATAATGTGTAGCGATGTTGTTTGTATGGGTGTCTTGAGGACTGGCATATTGAATAATCAACTAAGTAACAAAAACCATATGGTAACTCTGAGTGATAAGCTGTGTTTTAACATTGATCTAGCCTGTTATCTCAGAAAAAAAAATCCACTAAAGTACTACTTTCAATTTATTGGTGGATTTGTTTTATTAATTGCCAGGAGTCCCTTCTCCTCCCCCCTCCCTTCATCCTCTTTTTCTCTAGGTCTTCCTTCCTCAACATCTAAGGATGTTGTCTGCCAGGAACTGTACTAGGAGCTGGGTAATCTAAAATGAGCAAATAAATAAAAATGCCCCTCCCCGCCCCTGCACACAAAGCAGTGCAAGTAAAACTGGTAAAACCTGAATAAGAGCTTTATCTTTGGGCTCTAGGCTCTGCACAATGGTCGGTGAACTCCGTCCAAGTTGGTTCTCCCCAGTTTCCAAGGACTAGTTCCAAGGACGCTCACCACGAGATGGCAGCAGAACATAAGCCATCCAGATGGAAGGCCCTGCAGCGGTCCCGTGGTCGGTAATACTGGAGTCCTAGCCTCTTGTTTTTGACTGGGGACCAGGACTGGCACTGCTATCCTGACTTATTACCTACATGATGACATACACCAACAGACAGAGTTAGGAGATGATGTAAAGATGAAGTAGATAAATCAATTCCCTGGCTTCATTCATTCTGTCATTAGTTGGCAGAGTGTATTCGTACTTACAGTGAAGTTCACAGTTAAGGAGAGTTGCATATATGCCCATATTGCAAATGATGTTGATGGTTTCACATGTTAGGGGCTCACTCCCTATCAAATCTTATTAGATGGTCATTGTTTCTGCCTTATAATGTGGCTGATTGGCTGGCACTGGGAATAGAGGTATTTTCTTCTTGTTTCCAAGTATTAGTTTGAACCATATTAAGTTGTTATTTTTCTTAGGTAAAAACTGAACAAGTATTGGAATATCATGTGAGTTACCTTTAGATGCACTCTCTGCATGCATTTTCTTTGGCAGAATTTTTTTTTAAAGGTTGTATTTATTTTTTTAAAAAAAGGTTTTATTTATTTATTTGAGAGAGAGAGAGAGAGAGAGAGAGAGAGAGAAAGCACAAGAAGGGGAGGGTCAGAGGGAGAAGCAGACTCCCTGATGAGCAGAGAGCCCGACTTGGGACTTGATTCCAGGACTCCAGGATCACGACCTGAGCTGAAGGCAGTTGCTTAACCAACTGAGCCACCCAGGTGCCCTCTTTAGCAGATTTTTTGGTAACTGCCCATTTTGGAGGAATTGATGATCTAAGTAAATCACATAACATACATCTATTCCCTGGGCCCCCTGCTATACAGAAAGCATACATTCAAGGTACAGACCATGACATCCCCATGCTGTGGAACTCTTGCTCCTCCCTCAGACTTCCTTATGTACCTTAAGAGACCACTTCTGACCTTCTGACAGCCCCCAGGTGAGAGCTGGAGTCAGTCCAGATGAGTAAAACCTCATTTTTTTCCCCTCATATTTTCAGATAAAATAATGTCACTCAAACATGATATTTTTATGACTGTAAATTATTTTGCAATCCAACTTACTCATTGTACAAAAGAGGAAATAGGCCATGACAATTTCATTTATATTCCTTCTTTGGAGGAAGGTGACAATTTTTATTCTATCCTGAAAATGCAGCAGGGGAGAAAGCTTTAAAAAAATCCTATTCTTGGATTCTCTCCTGGAGACCTATGTGGTCCCAGTGTACAAACCTTATTCCATCATCCCCAAAGTTCCAGAGACCTTCACTTTGATGCTAAGATTACAGACTTTGTGATGTGGTACCTTATATATTTTCAGGCTTGGAAGAAACTGTGCTTGAGGAAAAGTTCCTTGAGTTCTTCCAGTCCCTGAAGCAGGTTGGGGCAGTGGACATATCTAATTTATTAGTTTCTCTTTCTCCCCCAGTGTGTGGTTCAATGTCTTGCATCTAGAAGGTGGTTAATAAATACTGAGGTGGACAGAATTTCCATGTAAGACATTTGATTTTGGACAACAACGTCCTGTGTTGAAAATTTTATCTGTAAATGTGTAGTAGGATGTGAGGGAGAAGCTCTGCTTCTGAGTTCAGTCCAATAGAACTCTCTGCGATAATTGAAAGATTCTCTCTTTGAGCTGTCTGACGCATTGGCTGCTTGCCACAAATATCTATTGAGCACTTGAAATATGGCTAGTGTGATTGAGGAATTTAAACTTTAACTTTACTTAGTAAAGTTTAACTTTACTTAGTTAAAGTTTAAATAATCATGTGTTTAGTGGTTACATGGACAGCATTGAAGATCCAGATGGTAAATTACTAAGTTGTAGTAGCTTCAAACTTCAACACTTTTCCTTTCTCTTACAATGACACCTCCTTCAAAGCACCTCACCATTTTGTACCCATACCATCAAATGACTGTCCAATTTTCTCCCATTCACACATATCCCTTAAAATCTCAAGAAATATTCTTTATTCTGTTTATTTTGTTCAGTTCATTACCTAAACAATAACAAGTACAAAAAATTCTAAAACCAACCAGGAATATAATGCTAATTGAAATAAAGGGTTGATTGCATCAATCTCTTTAGGAAGATGTGTCCTGGGTTCTTCCAGAGGGAGCAGTGACAGGACCATTTGGCTGCAGCTCCAAACTCAACAGAACTCCAAATTTTGGCTCCTCTTTAAGGGCAAATGTGTAATCTGATCTTTCAAAAAATATATCCATATAGCTTCCTTTGCCAATGGAAAGGTTAGTATTGAGTCATTACATGATGTATTTTCTGGATTCAGTTCCTTGGATATGCAGTCACCTGTTTAGCTCCCGCCCATTCTACAAGAGATGACTTCATCATCACCTCCTCATAATGAGTGTCCTGGTTTCCCTTGCTAATCAGATTTCCCTAGGATGCTTTCTCTCAAAGTTTGGGCCTCTACTCATAGTGTTGGTATAAAGACAAATAAAATAATGCTTGGTAAGCACCCATTTAGTGCCTGACATATATGCTTGTCACATACTAGAGGCACATTATTCCTGCCCTAGAGGCACATGGAGAATATGAGCCATATTGATGGAGAATATGAGCCATATTGAAGTTCATCAATACTGAGCTTTGGGTTTAAGAACCAAAGCAAAATTATAAACAGATGGAAAAATTCCAAGGTCACAAGTAGGCCAAAGTGAGTACCACAAGGATGGGCTGCAATGTAAGTATAGAATAAGACAGAGGAAGTTGTTTAGGACTGTAACAGGGAAAGAGAAGAGTTTGCTGTATATTCATTGTAATTTAGGGCTACCCAAAGGGAAATTTAAAGGATTGTGCAGGACCATCTTGTCAACCCCTTTATAGTTGGACAAGGTAATATCTTAACCATTGAGACATTTGTCCATATTACCTCTCAGTCCTTGTCCATAGACTTATTAAACTTGTACATATTCAGAAGGATATTTTGTTGTGCATTTCATGAACTTGTGTATTTTCTCTCTTTTCATAGTATTTTCCCCTATTTCTCACATCCTGTCTTAGCCATTCTGAAATAACCCAAACCATTTTGTATGTAGGCCTTTGCATCTTTCTTTATGCTCATATCCATATACAAACAAATGTGTATTTCAAGCTTTTTTAAATATTTATTTTTACCTAAGTTGAGTTGTACTGTATACTTTTATTTGCTACTTGTTTTTCATATGTCATAGATATACAACATCTGTTTGAATCACTCATAAAAAACTGAGATATGTTGTGCTGGATTTGGAGTCTGTTCGTATCCCAATTTAAAACAAACCAGTTTTCTATTATTGTAAGAACAATAATAGCATACTCTAAATTACCTTCCACTGAATTACTCAGTGCAATCTTGCAGAATACACTTTTCAAAAGTCCTAAAATTCACTAATGAGCTGCTAGGAGGAAAGGAAATCAAAGAGGTGTACAGATTTCTAATGACAGTTCCATTCTGAGGACATCGACATCTGCTGAAACCCCAGTGAAGTTTAGTGTTGATTGCAATGAGAAAAAGGAGAAAAACTAGATTCCACTGAAAATGAGAAGAATAAGAGACCCAAATATGGCTGCTACCCCTTAAGCCAACAGAAACTGAGAATGTAAGAGGAAACTAAAAATAAACTGCCAACCTCTCAGGAGGGAACAGCAAGGAAAATGGTCTGCTTTGAAATGTACTGGATGAAGAGAGAAAAACAATCAATAGATGAATTTTTTAAAAGATTTTATTTATTTATTTACTTGACAGAGAGAAATTACAGTTGACAGAGAGGCAGGCAGAGAGAGAGAGAGAGGGAAGCAGGCTCCCTGCTGAGCAGAGAGCTGGATGCGGGACTTGATCCCAGGACCTTGAGATCACGACCTGAGCTGAAGGCAGCGGCTTAACCCACTGAGCCACCCAGGTGCCCCTCAATAGATGAATTTTAATAGTAGAGTAGACACAGTGAAAAGGAGAATTGATGAATTGAAACCTAGATCTGAAGAAAGTATCCAGAATGAAGCACAAAGATATTAAGAGATGAAAAATAGTTAAGAAAGATTAGGAGACACAAGGCTAGAGTGCAGTGGTCTGATATTTGGAGTTTCAGAAGAAAAGAGGAGATAAATGAGGGAGAGGAAATGCTCAAAGAGAGAGTGGTAAGTATTTTTCAGAACTGATGAAAAGCACTAATCTTCATATTTAGGAATCTAATCCATCCCTGTCACAGAGAAAGGAAAGAAATACACAGCTAGAAATATCACAGGCAAACTTTAGAATTCCTAAAGAAAGAGAGTATCTTAAAAGCATATATACAGAGAAAGAGACTATTTATAGAAGAATGGCAATTGAATGGGATTGACGTCTGAACAGCAGGAATGAAAGCAAGTAGAGACCGTGGGTAGAGAGAAGGGAATTCTGCAGCTCAACTTTACTAGTGAAAGTGTAATAAAGACACTTCAGAGAAGAACAAAAAAAGAGTTTGCTACCAACAGACTTTTACGACAGAGAATTCAGAAAGTATGTCCTTGAACAACTTAAGGTGTTCCTAGATGGAAGGTTCATAGATCCAGGAAGGTATGAATAGTGAAAAAGCTGTATATGTGTATCTCTATATCTCTATATCTGAAACAAACATCAATTATATAAAACATTTATAGTGAGAAGCCAAATAAACAGAACAACAATAGCATGCAAATTAGAAATGGCTGATTGAATGAAAGCATTTTAAAGCTTTGCATTTCATGGGATGAGGATAAATGTATGATTTATTTTGGACTTTAATAACTTAAATAAGTATGCTGTGATCTATATGGGAATATGAAATAATAGAAATAGTGACTATAAATTCTAAATTTCTAAGAGTCTATGGAATAAGAAAGAAATTCAATCCAAAAGAAGGCAAGAAAAGAGGAAAGAAACACAAAAAGTGAGACAAATAGGAAATACAAAATAAATTGGTAACAGTAAGCCCCAACATATTTGTCATTGCAAAAAATAAAATTGTATATATTGCAGTTAAAAGACAAAGATTGTCAGACTGGATTTTTTTTTTAAAAAGAAGCAAATTTAAAACATCAGGATACAGAAAAACTAGAAGTATAAAAAGTGATGTAGCAGGCAAATGCTAGTCATAAGAAAGCAAGCAATATTAATAACTTTAGACCTTAAGGCAAAGAATGCTATGAGAAATAACGAAAGTTACTATGTAATGAGAAAGGATTCACATTATGAGAATATAAAAATTCTAAATGTGTATTTGCCTAGCAACATACCCTCAGAATGCATAAAACCAAAATTAGCCACAAGGAAAAAAAATCAACAAATCCAATATTATACTAGGAAGATTTTAGTATGATTTTCACAGTAATTGATAGGTCAAGTAGATAAAAGTATTAATAATATGAATGAATTAGAAAATACAAGCAATATATATAATCTCATCCTGTTTAATAAAGTGTGAAACAAAAAAATTGTTTCATGGGGTGCCTGGGTGTCTCAGTTGGTTAAATGTCTACTTTTGGCTCAGGTCATGATCCCCGGGTCCTGGGATTGAACCCCATGTTGGGCTCCCTGCTCAGTGGGGAGTCTGCTTTTCCCTCTCCCTCTGTTGCTCCCCCTGCTCATGCTGTCTCTCTCAAATAAATAAATAAAATCTTAAAAAAAATAAATGACCAAGAACCAAGGATATTAATCCAATTCCAATTCTGTAACTGAGTATCTATATCGTATCTCTACTTATATCTAGATCTATCTGAAGATGGACTGCCCAAGTTAAATTCTGGCTCTGCACTCAAATCTCCTGCATCTTAGTTCCCTCTTTTGGAGATGATATCATCATATTATCATATGGAGATGATAATAATTGTATTGACTACATCATCAACATGAAATGAACTAATACATTCAAAGTCCTTGGAACATGTACTAGGGCATCAATAAATGTTAGGAATTGTTATTGTTTCGGAGAGAGAAAAGAACTTTGATGTCCTGCCTTCTGTTTCACTTTTTCTCATGCTCATTTTTGCTTCCTTCTCTTCTGAGAGAATTAGGAAAGGGCTCCTTCACCTCTTTGAGTCCTTCTCCTTCACTAAAACTCTGAATCCTTTCCTCATCTCCATAACTTCTGTGTCCTCATTCCATAAACTGTAATGCTCCCTCTTGCTTCTCCCATCTCTTTGTATCAGTAAGGTTGGGTCAAGAAAACAGAATCCATTGTAGATATTTCAAGCAGTGAAATCTATGTTATAGGGAATTAGAAGCTCCCAAAACTATGGGGTTGGGTCAAGGTCAGGAACGTCATTTCTAGCTTTCAGGGAAACAGATTATTCATGTCATATTTCCCCCCATCTGAGGCAACTTCCCTCCCCTTTGATAAGTGAACTCTATTGAGCCTTCAGGGTTTGGCTTCTTAATCCCTGTGTCTGGGAAGACTACTCTAAAATATTAGCCTTCCATAGTCTCCTAAGTTCTGGCAGAGTGACACGAAGGCAGGTTACTCACAGAAATTGCAGTTGCCAGAGAAGCATCCTTTTCTTGTTCTGGTTTACTGAGTTCAATTTCCATAGAGTGAGGTACAGAGGGCCCAGTGACCTCTGTACATGTGTGGATTGGATCACAGGAGAGAAACCCAGAGTTTAGAGAACATGGATTTTTTTTTATAGTGGGTTGCAAGCAAATTTGCCCCAAATTTACTCCAAGGAGAGATATTATTTTTATTATACTAGACAGTAAAAAAAAAAAATAAATACCAAAACAAAAATCCTCCCTTTACTCTGGAGGGAATACTGTATCTTCCAAGGCGGTTTGCAATGCAAACATCCTTGAAGAGACAGTGTGAGCAAAAGGGCAGTTAGTGTTTCTGCTTGCCTGATATGTAGAGATTTGAGAGATGCATGAAGAATTGTCTCGTATCACTTATTACAGCCAACTCTAATTGCTTGTTCATTTGACATTTTCTCTAACTGCACTGTAAGTTTCTTTTGGGTGGGGTATGTTCTCTTTCCATTCCTTTATCCCGAAGATGGTGTTTGGTGCACAGTAAATGTGAAGCGAATATTTGTGGAACGGATGAACGGAGGTATCTCAACATCTTTCTCCTTTCCCCTCTCCCAAAGCACGCTAGCTGGATGTATGGAGTCTCAGAATAATCGTTGTGATATTTGCTTGAATCTTAATTCTGTCTCTAGGCTGGTGAATAGCAAATATTTCTGATAAAAGAAGAATCTTTAAATACCCATCAAAGAATTTTGATAAAACAATAATATCCAGGGTGCCTGGTGGCTCAGAGCGTTGAATCTCTGCCTGCAGTTCAGGTCATGGTCTCAGGGTCTTGGGATCGAGCCCCTCATTAGGCTCTCTGCTCAGCGGGGAGCCTGCTTCCCCTTCTCTCTCTGCCTGCCTCTCTGCCTACTTGTGATTTCTGTATGTTAAATAAATTTAAAAAAACTTAAAAATATGATATCCATCAGAGTGAATGCTGTATGAGGATATTTTGGGAAATAATAATAGATGATAATATTATTGGTTGAATCAAAGAAGTAAATTTATGGACCACTCACTCTATGCCCAGGAGTGGGGCTAAGCACTTAATATAATTCATTAATCTGTACAAGGATCCTATGAGGTAGGTACAGAATAGCCCCATTTTGGACAAGGGAACAAGGCCTAGAAAAAGTCAGGCTTGCCCACTACAGCGCTTTAAGCAAGTGCCGGGCTGGAGTTCAGACCCAGGCAGTGACTCTACACAAAGCATCTCTATGCCCATAAAATGTCATTGATGGAGGATTATCATTTATTGAGAAGGAAGGTGGCAGAATATTAACCTGTGTTATGCATTTTCGGTGGATCCTTCTCTGATTTTATGATCTGAAAATTTGTAGCTTGACAAGTTTTGTGTGCTTGAATGAAACCAAATTGCTGATCTTTAACCCTTTTTGCCCTACAAAAATGTCAGCCTCATATAGTTCAACCTCAAACTTCTGCCATAAACATGACCTCAGAAATTGTTGTTTTCAAAAGGCAGCTTCAGAAACTTTAAATACCCCGAGTACAGTGTGTGCTTTGGGTCCCCAAACCAGACTTGTCACCACAGTTTTACTATTTACCTAGTCCCCGAGTCACCCAGGGGACCTTATCATGGAAAATAGGGACCAAGGAGAGGATGTTTCTTAACTGAGACCCATATGACCAAAAGCACAGAAGAAAAGAACAACCATGTAAACTATAGCAGGGACTGAAGGCGCCCAACTAGCGAGCCTCCCATCCGCTGAGAGGCCTCCAGGGGGTTACAAATATTAAGCTTTATACTGTCAGAATGAATTCCTGCCTGGAAATCTGAGGGGACAATTTTGTTGTTTCCAGCAATGACAAATCATCACAGTATTCAATAAGTAGAGTCATTACTGAGTTCGAGGACATAACCAGCATTGTTGCTCCAAGTTAATATTCGAGGCTAAATATTCATTTACATCATTAGTGTTATGAAATGCAGCCAGAACATATTCAGTAGCTCAGTCTGTTAGCCGACTCCATCTGAAAGGAATCACAGCCCGTCAAGGACTGAACGGAAGGCTGAACTTTTGTTTGATTGGCATTGGTTCCATTCATGCCAGCAGACACACAATTCCCCGTTGTCCATGTGATCCGTGCTTCACCTTGCCTGTGGGGCAAGAGCGGTTTGATGTGACCTCTTTGAAGGCTCAATGGGGCATCTCACCCCCTTGTTAGATGAGGCTGGCAAGCCTAGATGCTACTAGAACGGTTACTGCGGCCGTCCGTTTCTCTGCATTCTACCACAGAGAGGGTCACACATACTAATGATAATTTAATAAGCATATCATTCCAATGGAGATGACAATGTTTGATTTTTCCGTGGAGGTCGTAGATCTGAAAGTCATGAGGTTTCCGTGTCAGTGAGTCAGGAGTTCGCAGAGAATTCAACAAAATCGAGCGATTTTCCTCCCTTATTTAGTTTTCTTTCATTCAGAACATCATTTGTGGTGAAGTGCTGCCGATCAAATACATGACTTTTCTTCTGATGGACAAAATGCAATTTTATAAGTTTATCATGTCAAAGGTTTTAAATGCAGAGTATAGGAAAGAAAGTCCAATCCTCACCATTTGGTGATAATCACTATTAGTATTTGTATATATCTTTCTAACCCGGGCATGTAAATGAATCCATTGATAAAACAAATTACATGTAGCACACATACTTTTGGCATCAGGCTTTTTCCCCCTGCTTCGTATGTCATAAACGTTTTCTCATCTTGATGAATATTCTTCTCTTCCCTGTTCTTTTGTGGCTGTTTGGTATCCCATGACGCAGATGGCTATGTACATCGATGGGACTTTTCATACATAGGATGTAGAGGAAAAGCAGTAGGGTTGGAATATAGAGCTCTCAACCTAAGCTCTTTAAGGGTCTTAGTTTCCTCAACTATAAAATGGGACTACTAACATTGGCTTGGCTGCCTTTTTGGCATGAAAGTTAAGGGAGTTTCCATGAAGCATGAAACAACAACAGGGATTCTTGTTTTGTTTTTGTCACTTTTTAAAAAGCTTTTGTTTATTTGACAGAGAGAGAGAGAGAGAGAATATGAGCACACAAGCAGGGGGAGCAGCAGGAGGAGAGGAGAAGCAGACTCCCCACTGAGCAGGGAGCTTGACACAGGGCTTGATCCCAGAACCCTGGGATCATGACCTGAGCCAAAGGCAGACACTTAACTGACTGACCCACCCAGGCACCCCCAGGGATTCTTGTTTAAAGGTGTCTTCATGGGGCACTTGGGCAGACCACCATACCAGAATCAGCCTTAATCATTTGGTCTTAAAAACAGAAATATGAACCAACCAAACATCACCACCCAAGTTACGACAAAACTTTAACCCTACCATGTCTCATTATGCAGTTTTAAAATTTCGGTTAAAATAAACTTGTTAAAGAACCAGGACGCTCTTTTAGGGATCTGTTGTCTCTTCAACAAAGAGCTAACCCAGAGTGACTAACTCAAGCTCCTGTGTGCAGATTTGATGAGGGCTTTCGTCTTCAAACCATGTCACTGATGGGCTTTGATATTCAGTGGGAATTCAGGGAAGTCTCTGAGGTTCCAGGAATTAATATGTTTTGATGAATGCTAGCTTTTAAGAGTTCCCAGGTTCAAATTCTCTTCCTAAAAATGTAGTAAAAGGGACTTGCCTTTCATACCACCAAAATCGTGAACTGGGAGAAAACCCAGGGTCCTCAGTATTTCCAGTCCCAAAAGCAATCCTTTGCTTTAAGACAACAGAAAACCCAGTTTAGACAAGATGCTCCCTGGGGTAAGCAGCCCTTGACCGAGTTCTTACTGCTATAGACCTCCCAAAGGATTATCTCACATGGATTATCTGACAAGAGGGTAGGGCTGGCAAGAAATTATTCTCTCCTTCTTACAATGTGCAAGATTTTTTGGTCGTGCATTGATCACAACCCAGGGTGAGGCAGGGTTTATTAAAAAAGAAAAAAGAAAAAAAGGTAAAAGTAAAAAAAAAGGGGGGGGGCGGGGAATCCCACAATTTAAACCCTTCCCATTGCTGCCCAGACTGAAAGCTAGTGCACCATTTTTAACGTTAGCAAGAAAGTGTTTTGGAGGGAAGAGACACACATTAATTTTTGTTGCAGAGAAAGATGATTAGGAACAAGTTCCAAATCCTTCAACTTGGAGGAGATGAACTTGCTGGATACGGCCTCCTCATTGTTACAGTGATCCCCCCGCCCCCCTTTTCTTTTTGAAATAAGTCCCCTGGAATTGTCAGGCAATGTGGGAAAATATTGTGACAAACATGGCTGTTTACGTTTGTGGTGGGGGCGACTGTTTTGTTTGCAACTCGCTGCCTCTGCCCCTCCTTTTCATGGTTGGCGGTTCCCGACAGCTCAGATTCCTCCGCTGACATCTGTTATAATGAGAGCTCTGACGGGAATAGATTTGCAAAATGATGGACTCACAATGGGACGGGAGCTGTTCCCCAAACTTTCCTTGAGATAAGCAGATGGGATCTGAAAATAGAGCATTTGAACCGATTAGGTCGAGGTGAACGGATTTATTCAGCGCACACTGAAGCGCCATTCTGCTCCTACCCCCACCCTACCCCAACTTCTCTCCCTACCCCCTTCAGCCCCTCGACGACCCCCCCACCCCACCCCCGTTGAAAAACAGGACGGTTTCCGATGGCTTCCTTTTTTTTTTATTTGCCTCCTGAACACTTGCCTGGAGACAGGCCCCTTCCAGTTCTTACAGCAGAAGCATGCTGGGTACTTACCTTGTGCCAACCGTCTGAACAACAGAGAGAAACCACCCCTCATGCCTCATAAAGAGAAGCGGGGGCAACACATGGGGCTTTCCCACTCGTCACAAATGATGGCTGTTTGTGCTAGTTAACCTCTTCCAAGCCCGGGTCAGCTCCTGCTGGGAGGCAGGGGCAAGCTGGAGAGAGTGAAAGCCTGGCAGACCCCAGAGTCGCCAGCACGCCTCGGCCCCCCAACACACGCCACTGCCTTGCTAGAATACCAAACAAGCGTGCGGCCCACTCTTCATAACTCAGCCTGGCCCCATGTGCTGGTGACAGTTCAGATTCCAGAGGAGGAAGGCTTCCAGCAAAACTCACACTTCCTGATGCCTTTGATCTCCTGGAAGCCGTCACCTTCTCTTCTCAGAGGAGTCTCTGTGAAAGGGTTCAGGGGAAATATTCCCACCCCCAGCCTTTATTATTTCCAGCGTCTCAACAAGCGCCCGGGTATAAAGAGAAGAAGGCCTTGCACTTCTTAAACCTAAAGTCAAGTCAGTGACACGCATTTAATAACTCCTGCCCCAAAGCGTATTGATGGTAGCCTGACTAGGACAGGATGACTGTAAGGCATTCAGTCCTAAGATGTGTCTCTGGGAAGCATCCTGAAGTGTCAGAGGGGTAGCGCTCTCTGATGAGGTAGGAGAGGGGGGCAACTGCAGAGGGAAGTTTGGGAGCTAGCTTTTCAGGGGGCAGCAAAAGCAGAAGACTGGTCTTTCTGTCCTGTTGGCATGCCACTAGTCACAAGAGAAATCAGATTTCTGCAAATTATAGGCTGAAACGATAAGTGGGAATGCATCTGTTAGAGCCATCAGTGTTCTGAAGAACAGAACACATACCCTTCAGTTCTCTGGGGAAATCCAGCAGTCGGTAGAGCTCCCATTTCTCAAATCTCCCCATCCCTGACTATCTCCTGCTACCAGCCTAGTCCTGTGGATTATTGTGCTAACTCAGCACAAGGCTCTTGATGCAGCCGTATTGTTCCTATTGGGGCATTTACCTGGCAGCGGATACCCTGAGGATGGAGAATGAGCGGAGACACAGCTGAAATAGTCCACTAGCCCTGACAGCTGTTGGTGGTGAGGGGCTCTGACCTGAGCCACCACAGCACTTTTATGGATAAATCAACAACACTAACATTTCAGGGGTTGCATCCTGAAGGAATCTGACTTGGAGTTACATCCCTGTTTCTCCAGAACAAATTGTAAGGGATCCATAGAGCTTAATGTTTGTGGTTGTTGACAGTGGTAAAGAGAAGAGTGAAATAAGTGAACACACAGGTGATGTCTGAACTACTTGCATTGGGATTATTTGAGACAGGTTCCATGTAGGAGGCAGGGATTACCTCTGTTTTGAGGTTATGTCTTTCATGGAAGCTCTCAGGTACTTAGAAGAGAGACATTTATTGGTTCTCATAAGATCATGGGACAAAATATTAAATTCAGTTGGAGTCAGTGATTTTTTTAAGGGTCTAAGCATATAGTCCTTTGGAAACATTACTTGGTAGAAAAAATATTGAGTTTTGGATCCAGAAAATTTGAAATTTGGCTCTACCACTTTCTGGCTGTGTGTGACTTTGAATCTTCTCGGAGCCTTGGTGCTATGGAATGAATGTTGTGTCCCTCTATAATTAATATAATGAAGACCTAACCTCTGATGTAATAATATTTAGATGTGATGTATTTGGGAGGTGATTAGGTCATGAGGGTGAAGCCCTCATCGATGGGATTAGTGTCCTTATAAAAAGAGACACAAGAGAGATGATTTACCCTACACAGAGAAAGACAGAGAAAGAGTGTGGTTCTTGCAAGCCAGCGTAGCTTACATATGGTTTAAAAACCCCCAACTATGTTTTATTCTGACCGAGGAATATGTTATTTCTCTGAAAAGTAGTATCATAATTTTGCTGTTAAGATTATTATTATGGTTTCTCTGTCATTTTTTGTTGAGGATCCAAAGGTATAAAACCAGAAGTTCTGCACTGTTGGAAGATGCAGCCCACTACCGTGGTCGGTTTCTCGGAAACCAGCGCCATTGCTTACGAGACGCATCTCAGGAGACACTGCCACCACAGCCCAGCACTGCCTCTTACTGGCTCTGTCATATGGAGAGTTCTGTAACGACCTCGGGCATCCTCCTTTGGTAACCGTATGGTAACCAATGTGGTAACCGTAATTGCGCTTACTTGTTAGGGTTTTTATGAAGACAAACTGAATTAATACATGCACAGTGCACAGACCAGTGCCATGTATCACCCCTCTCCCTGCCCCCCACTTCGTCACCATCACCATCACCATCACCATCACCATCACAATGATGGGCAACTCTATAGCCAAATCTCGGTGTGAGTTAAGAAGAATTTCTAGAGGAGCTCAGTTTTTGGTTCAAAGAGCATTTGCCACACTGCTTCTTTAAGACTCAGGAACGCCACGTAATAGATCTCATTTAGCAGTGGGGCCAGGTGTGTTTTGTGACCGGCGTCCCGTGCGCTCAGGAGGAGGCAACCCTGCCTGACACCAGATGTAGGTATTGTGCATGCTGGGCTTCCTTTGTCCCTGTAGCACCATAGGTGTCCCTGGCGATATTTCCTAGAGGTCTCCCGTGACTGTGTTGGTGCTTATGTTTACCCACATGCTATCTGTTGATGGATCTGGGAACGGGACTTCTTGGCAGTCATTTGTCAGGAGATACCCTGTCAGGGAACAGCCCATGCCATGGTGACAGATACATGTACTTGGCGAATCACACATTTCAAATAAATCAAAGTTGATTAGGTCCAGTCTCACTGTGTCACTGGGCTGAGAGTCATTTTAATAAGTGGCAGGGTTGATGGCTGCTTGGCTTTGCTAGGTTTGTTCACGAGTGGCATTTTATTTTCTTATTTTTTTCTTTTCTTTTTTTTAGGTTTATATTTATTTATTTGACAGAGAGAGATCACAAGTAGGCAGAGAGGCAGGCAGAGAGACAAGAGGAAGCAGGCTCCCTGCTGAGCAGAGAGCCCAATGCGGGCCTCGATCCCAGGACCCTGAGATCATGACCTGAGCCGAAGGCAGAGGCTTAACCCACTGAGCCACCCAGGCACCGCATGGGTGGCATTTTAAAGGGAGGACTTGCTCACGGTTCTCGCTGTTACTTGGTGTGACTGGGGGAGGATGTGCACGTGGAGACCCGGAAAGCACATCTCCCTGATTTTGGAACAGAAAGGGCACATTTGGAAAACATGACCACACATGTCTCTCTCGCCCCCACTCTGTGCCTCAGGGAAGCATGGCTGGACACGATGGGACCCCGTTCTCGCCAACGTTTTGATTCCTTTCTACACACCTAACCTCTCCTCCCTGGCAAAAGGAAGGGATTTGGCTGGTGGAAAAGATGCAAGTCACTGGGTTTGTCTCCTCTTTCACCTTTCTTTGCAGGTGAGTTAAAGGCCAGAGAACAAACAGGTGATAAAAGAAAAAGGAACCCTTGAAAAAGGATAGGCAGCATCGGTCTTAGGGGCTGCAAAAAGAAGCGAAAAGACAAGGTCAGGTTCTGTTACTCTAAACCTGCTTAAGCTGAGCGGAAAGAATAATTGAATTAAATTGGCAGAAGAAAGATCTTTTGAGGAGCAGGGCTTGGCTAACGGCTATGTGTTCCCCAAGTTTATAGCACGAGCCGTGTCCCCAGAGGTGCCTATCCAGTGAGTGAATGAATGAATGAGTGAATGATCGTGATGATAAGGTCTCATAGGCCTGGATTTTGATCTTCAGTTCATCACTTAGTATCCCTGCGGCCTCAGGAAAATCTCTTACACATTCCGAATCTGTTTTCTACCTTTAAAATAAAATTTATAATACTGCCTTGCAGGATTGTGGAGAGGGCTAAGATAATACATGTAAGCATTCGGTGCATAGAGGTCAATATTAAGCAACTATTGTTTTCTATTAATATCACTTAAAACAGGAGTTGTCAAACTTTTGGAAAATGGGTGCCCCTTTGTAATTAGAAAGTAGTTTGCAGATGCCCCCATGTTAATCTCCTGTTAATCTCCTGTTGGAGATTATACATCCTGGCTGAAATCAGTATCACTTTAATTAATTTATGAGTTTAGAGAGGAAGGGAGAGGTGCAGAGGGGAAGGGAGAGAATCTTAAGCAGGCTCCACTCCCAGGGCAGAGCTCAATGTGGGGCTCGATCTCACAATCCTGAGATCATGATCTGAACTGAAATCAAGAGTTGGGCACTTAACCGACTAAGTCACCCAGGAGCCTCAAATCAGTAACATTCTTTTTTTTTAATTTAAAGATTATATTTATTTATTTGACAGACAGAGATCACAAGTAGGCAGAGAGACAGGCAGAGAGAGAAGAAAGGAAGCAGGCTCCCTGCTGAGCAGAGAGCCTGATGTGGGGCTCGATCCCAGGACCCTGGGATCATGACCTGAGCTGAAGGCAGAGGCTTTAACCCACTGAGCCACCCAGGTGCCCCAAATCAGTAACATTCTTAAATGAATATTTCTCTAAGTAATCACAACTCATCTACATACACACATGAAAGATGAGCCATTTATTCTCTCTGCATACAAGGCACAGTGCTCAGACACATTATCATGTGTTCTTGCAACAGCCTCACTGACTTCCAGGAGCCTGGGAGCCACCAGTGGAAAAGATTGAGCTCTAACGATGGGTGGGCCATCTTTAGAAGAGAGGATTAATTTATCTTAGCATTGGTAGTAAGTCGTGTTGGATGGAGGAGATGGTCTCGCCGCACAAAAATGGTCCTTCAGACTAAAATCTTTCCAAGTTGGGATTATTTTCCTCCCTGAGAGTGAGAGTTTTGTGCTCATCTAGCCATAGGAGCTTGCTAGATACCATCTCTTCTCCTAACAAGGGGACCGCTTTCCAAGCTCATCTGCTGAGGATAGAAGAGTAGTCTCTATGGATGTTCTATTTTTCTGTGTGCTTTATAATCAAAACCATTGTGAACTTGTATCTTAGTAGAGCCCGAGATGAGGGCTTGTTTGCAGGTAGTTTATTTTGGGAAGTGATTCCAAGGTGTGTGTGTGGGGTGCTTGCTAGACAGAGTGAAAGTGGGAAGGCTGGAAAGCCTTTTGAATGTATTATTAGCTGGTTACTGCTGAGAGCAACTGGAACCAATGCCATCAGGGACATTTTAAGAGGTGTGTAGAATGTACCTCAAAATTATCCCCTGAGGCATGTGAGAGGAGGGCATTTCTTTCACCGGCTCCCATCTTCTGATGGTCAAAGGTGACGCCATAGGATCTTAACTCTCTTTTCTGCCTAGGTTTGTACAACATATCAAGATGGCTGGATGGGCTGATGAAGAAATGGGGGTGTGGTTGAGGTACAAGATTGACAGCTGGTGCCACAGCAAGGGCTGGGTCAGAAAAGTGAGCCAAGAAAACAGGAAGTGGGACACAGCAGGTCCCCAAGCAGTGAGACAAAGCATAAGGAAGGAGTGACTAATTCCTTCCGTAGTAGTCCCTGGGGAAGGTTTTACAGGGAAGACACTAAATAATCAGGCTGAGGTCTTGAAGGATGAAGAGGAGCCCACCATGGTATTACAGGGATGAAGGGCATTCATGCAAGACACAGAGAGACAAAAGGGCATGTGTGGTGTGGGCCTGCCCTCGAAGCCTTCACATGCCTACTTTCTCTCAGGGGTTCCTGACTCAGGCCACTATTTCACTTAGGCTTTTTATTTGTTTTGCTATGATCATAAAAAATAGTTATTCTGGATGGATGATTAATGTAAGGGAATACTAGAAATCAGGGATTACAGGGAAACCAGGGTGGCTCAGTTGGTGGCTCAGCGGTCATGACCTTGGCTCAGGTCATGATCTCAGGGTCCTGGGATCAGGCCCCACTTTGGGCTCCCCACTGAACCAGGAGTCTACTTCTCTCCTCCCTCTTCCTCTCCCTCTGCTTGTGCTCTCTCTGTCTCTCTCTCAAATAAATAAATGAAATCTTAAACACACACATACACACACCAGGGATTACCTGTAGGAGGGGTTTTTCCCTGGTCAGAAATGAATTCAGCCCTCTGTGACTGAGGTCTATGTGTGTCCCCTGCATCCTGGGACTGCTTGTGACCAGGAATTGTGGGTGTTTTGTGCCCCTTTCTAAGGTGATGCTGAGCACCAGGGCTTTCCAGTCCTCTGTGATGCCTATCCTAGAATCCCTATAATACAAGTTAATTCTATTCACGGCTCACCCTCTATATTGGTTAAACGGAGCTTGTCGGTTGTCACGTTGAGGAATATCTGGGCCGCTTCAGCAGTTGTGTCATCTCTTACTTCCAGCAGTCCTCTGTGGTCTCCTGCCACCACCAGACGGGCAGTGTCCTTGGTCTTTCCACTCCTCTTCCCATACAGTAGCTCTCTGAATGGGATCTCATAACTACCACTTCTGTCTCAATGTGGGTTCCTCAAATCCATGGCCTTGTCAGACTCATTTCTCATGGCTAGATCCCAGCATCTCCTTGACTTCAGTCATCAGTGAGCAGATGTGTGTGTGTGGGATGTGTGAGTGTGAGTGTGTGTGTGTGTGTGTGTAGCAGGGTTTGGTTGAAAGGTGGGAGGGTTTCTTGGGATGTTGGAAATCACACAGCTAGGTAACTGCTTATTCCATTAAAGCATAAAGCTCATGCATGTGTGGATCTTTTATTTATCGTGTGTCTATTCCAGTCCAGGCTTGTGTCCCATTTCCCAAAATATCATTGCATCAACTCTATGAGAAACTCATCATGCCTGTTTTGTGGAGGAGGCAGCAGACTCATAGGGTTGAGTAATTTGCCCAACATCACATAATTTTTAAGTGGCTGAACTAGGCTCCCTTCTAAGCATTAAAAATGTAACTGTTAGGGGAAAAAAAAAAGCACAACTGTTGAAATAAATTAAATTGCTATCTGCTTAGGACATGTTACTAAGTACCTAGTACTTTGATACTTGGGGAACAGTGTGAGGGATCAACTTTAAGTAATAAACTTTTAAATAATAAATAACTTTATATAAATGTTTAAACCAGTCTAAGAAGATTTTTTGTTTGCCACCAAGAAATCTGACTGGTTTAGCGTTAGACTGTGGCAGGTCTATGAACCAGTTTATGGCTTGGGGTTCAAAGTAACATCTGTGTATTGTTCCCCTGATTCACAATTTCTTTAACCCTTATATCCTGACAGAAGTGCTTTTTTTTTTTTTTTTTAAAGATTTTATTTATTTATTTGACAGAGAGAGAGATCACAAGTAGGCAGAGAGGCAGGCAGAGAGAGAGGGAGAAGCAGGCTCCCTGCTGAGCAGAGAGCCCGATGCGGGGCTCGAACCCAGGACCCTGGGATCATGACCTGAGCCGAAGGCAGCGGCTTAACCCACTGAGCCACCCAGGCGCCCCGACAGAAGTGCTTTAATTTCTGCTGGGTTTTCAAAGACATTAAAGTATTTCTATTACCCTTAGAATATTACTAAAAAAAAAAAAATGTTTGTTTTTTTTTTTGCTTTCTGATTCATGATGATAAGTAAGACAAAAAACTAAAGGAAAAAAAATACAGAATTATTATCCAAATGTAATTAATTTACATGTCCTTTCAGAAGAAATTATTTAAAATTATTTGCAGTGAATTTTCTTTAAAATTTTAAAAAATGTCATCTATGACCCTTTATTCTTTCCTCTAAGCAGGGCCTTTGCTAAAGGCTGTCTTTAAATGCTAAATGCTAGAGATGGGAGTTTGATAATGGAGAAATATAGGAAGCATATAATTCAGTTTGAAAGAATAGACATTCCCATTAAAAAATCACTAATTCAAAGCTCATGGTAAAGCCCACGGGCCAACCTCTCTTCTGTTACTGGGCTCTCTTGTCCTTTTTTTTTTTTTTTTTTTTTAGGATTTTACTTATTTGAGAGAGAGAGAGACAGCATGAGCAGAGGGAGGGTCAGAGGGAGAGGGAGAAACAGACTCCCTGCTGAGAAGGGAGCCCCACATGTAGCTCAATCCCAGGACCCTGGGATCATGACCTGAGCTAAACTCAGATTCTTAACTGACTGAACCACCCAGGAGCCCCCCTGTAGGTATCTTTTAATCAGAAAAAGAATCAGAAAAAAAGTTTTAGTTCATCTGACTCCCACCATTCACCTGAAATGGTCTATTTAATTTGTAGGTCCTCCATCAGGTGGATCATGTCATTCTTGAACTTCAAGCAGGCTAACTAACATTCCATATTTGACATTGGCAAAGGCATCCTAGAGGCCTCCTTCCCACCCTGCCCTTGCTGCTGTAGCCTTGACGACTTCTGCCAAAATCTCATGGGCGAGCCACCTGGGCTGCAGGCTACAAGCTTCCCAGTCCATAGCTTTGCTGGTCTGGGGTTGCTGACTCGCAGTGAAGGCAGGGCCATGCGGACATGCAACTCCATGGTTAGTTAATTCTACTGGTTTGACGAGGGCCAGCAGAAGAAGCTACTTGCCTGTCTTACCCAGAAAGTTCTTAAGCAGACAGTTTTGGATGCGTGTATAACTACAAAAGAGAAACATGTATTGGGTCTGTCTTACTGTGTCACTAGACTGGTTTGCCCCAACTTCTTCCTTCTGTGATCATGTTATCCCTGGACAGGAATAGACAGAAGGGCAGCCTTGTCTGACTGCTGTCCTGGGCTTCCATGGTGGTTCCCTGAGTAGCCCCATGCTGGTAGGTTCTCTTGAAAAGGGATGCTGTGCCATGGCACACGTCTGTGGTCAGAGCTAGGTGAGGACCCGTGCTTCCGATAAAAACAGGTAGATACAAGTTGGTGTTTAATCGATAAGTAGAATACCCGCTGCTTTTGTCATCCATTTACCCTCCAATACTAGAGCCCTGTTTCTCTTCAGCCATTTAAGCCTACCAATTCATCAACAGGCTACTTGAACTTGAACATCTATTAGGCCATCTATTTGGCTTCCCGTTGGGCTTACCTCCTAAATTCTTTGTATGTGGAATTTTTGTGTTAGTCGTTTTTTGAGAAAATACCAATTGGTAAAACAAATGAACACATTTCCATCTCTTTCGCTTTTGGTTTATTTTTAAATGTCAAGATAAAAACATCAAACGCTTGTGGCTTCTTTGAAGGATGGTCTGTCCGTAGGTTGGTCACATTACGTCTTTTAATTATCATAATAACATTTTAAACAACTTGTCAACTTAGGAATTTCTTATGGTTGCAGGTCCTCTGTTTGTTGCTGTAATTTTTTAAAAGTTTCCTCAACCTTGTTAAGACAAACTTTCCAAAGACTAATAATCTTTATAACAAAGCGAAAAACTTAATCTGACATCCATACCTATTCTACATCTTTCTTACCCATGATGTTCTCCAGAGCACGAGGAAAAATATTATTCAGCCTTCCTCTAAGTGGAATTGTTGGCGAGTTAAAAATCCAGAAAGCATTCCTACTGCCCTTATAAACTGGAAATTAATAGCCCTCCTTTCTTTTTAAAAATTAGATTATCGTTCCATTTTGCATAAAACGTTACATATGGTAGCTTGCTTTCCTGTTCCAAGGAAACATTTCTTTCTATTAAACATGGTTTGCATCTACAACTTAGCATATCATTAGAAAGCAAGCAGTTTGAAAACATAATATTTGTATTTCACACTTTTTTTTTTTTTTTTGGAAACACCCCTTCTGTAGCAGTTAAAGGCCCTGATTTGCACTTCACTTGATGAGGGACCAGTGCGCTGAGGGATTTAGCTTTTCAAGCTCAGATTCAACTCCACTGTGCTGGAATGGAATACAAAGTACAGCTCTGCATTCATTATCACTTAATTATACAACTCGTTGGGTTTTCAAAGGCATTTTCCTCCCCAAAGCGAAATCTGTGCCAGGTACTTTTGTTTCCCTGAAATGACATTTTATATGAAAAAAAAAAAATTAAGTCTTCTTCCTGTTACAAACTGAGGAATATTCTTAGGTCCCGTCTTTTCCTAAGGATCTACGGGAGAGCTCAGGCCGCTCTTTATTATTTTCTTTTTCAATAAGCTGTTCTTCAGTGGAAAACAGCGATGATAGCTTTTGTCTTTCAAGTGATTAGCCCAAGGGGCAAATAACCCAACTCAGTCTGTGCTTCCCTGATTTCAGATTTAGGGCAAGTTTAAGAGTCACTAACACAAAAACTGAGAACAATGAATCTTTACACTCCTTAAACGAGGGTGTCTCCACCTCAGCACTATTGCTATGTAAGGCTGGACTGCTCGGCTCATTGTTGTGTGGGGCTGTGTTGAGCATTGTGGAAGTTTAGTGGCCTCCCTGGCCTCTACCCACAAGGCTCCTGGAGCATGCCCCCCCCCCCCCACAAATTTGTGACAACCATCAAGGTCTCCAGACATTGCCAGATGTATCCTGGAGGAATAAACGGGTCCTTCTTTGAGAACCACTGGTCTAGAACTATGAGGGACTAAAATCATAATTATTTATGTGCTAAGGTTTTGAACTCATTCTCTGCAAGGCTATTTGAAAATAGTTTTCTAATCCCCGGTTCTTCATCTTCTGGCAGACTGTTTGGATTTAGAGGTGTTATGCTATTTCCATCGGAGAGCTTGGGTGGAATTAGGACAGCATCTCCCGGCTTCTGACCTCCCCCACCCCCAGCTCCCTACCCCTGTTACTACCTATTTTCCACACAGCAGCTAAAGCCATGCTTTAAATGACAGGAGGTGACAACTCTCCTCTTTGCAAAACACTCTCCCAGCTCACTCAGAGCCAAAGGAAAGTCCTTACAATGTCTAGGGGGTCCTTCGAGATCTGGCCTCCATTCTAACTCTGACTTTAGCTCCTGTGGGTCCTTTCTAGCTGTTCCATGGCTCTGCCCTGAGCCTTTTCACCTTGGGATTTTTACTCTCTTCCTGAGAGAGGGAGCTCTGTCTTCTTCCTCAGAGAACTGCATCGCTACCTTTTGCTTCTGCTTATTTATTTATTTATTTATTTATTTGACAGAGAGAGAACACAAGTAGGCAGAGAGGCAGGCAGAGAGAGAGGAGGAAGCAGGCTCCCTGCTGAGCAGAGAGCCCAATGCGGGACTCGATCCCAGGACCCTGAGATCATGAACTGAGCCGAAGGCAGCGGCTTAACCCACTGAGCCACCCAGGCGCCCTTGCTTCTGCTTTTGACTTGGATGAGGGATCTCTCTTTCTTGGCCCATCCCCCACTCCCTACCCTCCTCCTTCTCCCAGTTTATTTTTCTTCAAAACAGAGGCCACCGCATGATGTAGCACTTCCTTGTTCATTTTCTGTTTTTCTCCACTAAAGTATGAGCTAAGGCCCGACCTTGCCTCTTGCTCAGGGGCTGTGTCCCGGTGCCCTGTGCACTGACTTGTCCAGCAATGCATCTGGTGCTCAATAAATATTTTGTAAAGAATTAAATACTCTTTGTGTTAATAAAATGAGTTCAAATACTTTGGTTCTGTCTTCATTTTCTTTCCAAATTAGAGTCCTCCCGATCTTAATCCCAGTCCCGAGATGGACTATGATCTGTGCTCCAAGAAAGAGCCCATTTCCTAATCCTGGTGAGATCTTGTTATTGTTGTTATTTATTTGAGGGGGAGATTGATCATAGAGCTTGTTTTGTTAATCAGGACTTTTTCCATTGCAAAGGACAGAAAACCCAACTTAAGCAAAGAGGGGAAGATACTTGCTCATGAAACTGAAAATTCAGGAGCCCGTCTGGCTTTAGGCATGGGTGGTTCAGTTGTGAAGTCACATCCTCAGGAAACTCTCTTTCTTGCTCTGCCCCCTCCCTGCTGCTTCGTACTCTTGTCATTCAAGAGCAAGAAATGGCCAAAAGGAGCTGCAGGGTTCCCTTCTATCGGTTTAGCAAACCCCGTGGAGAGCAAGTTCCCATATCCTTCCGGTCCATGCAGACATCCCGGCTCTCCCTGGTCTGGCTGGGGCCACTAGGTCTTCTCTTAATCTGTTATTGTGCGGGATCTGGGACACATGCCCCATGGGGTATATGAACAAAGAGCAGAGAATGAGCATTTCCCCAAAGGAATATCAGCAAACTCTCATGGAGGAAGCAGGAATGATTGCTGCGCAGACAGAAGAGCAAATGTCTCCTGCACTAAGACCAGATTCCCTTCCACTCCCAACTACAACTATCCTACAGATTCCCAGAGCCTCAAAGGAGGGCAGACCCACTGGGCTGTTTGCTATACATTCCATAAAGCAAACTAAACTCTGTGAAAATGCAACAAGAGGGAGAAAAAGGTATATATATTAGTACTTGTCACGGATAGTGATAAAAGGAAAATATGGCTAACCCACTTGGGAAGGGGTCAAGTTTCCTCAGAAGCGGGCTCTAGTATGAACACTCTCATTTCCCAGATTGCTGTCTAAGGAGACTGGGTTTGGGTACCTTCAGGACTTCTGTTTTGCAGAGTAGACGAAGGCACATTTGAAGCAAGAACTTGACTTTCCAAAACGTACAAGCAAAACCAGGGCTGTTCCTTAAGAAGAAATGGTCTATATTTTAAAAAGGGTATTTATATATTTAAAGACAATGTAGATGCACCTGAATGTGAAAATGTTAAATATTTAAGGAATAACTGTTTGAAAAAGCATGAAAGCATCACAGTACCAGGGAATGTCACATTACTGGTCAACTTGGAGGCCAAGGAACATGTGTTTCCCTGGCAATGCCTTCAGGTATACTAACTTTTGAAGATAAAATAACTTGTCACTGGCTCTTTTGAGTAATCAAATGCATTTATCTATGCCTCTAGAGAGCAAGTAGAAGTAGAAGTAAGTAGAAGTAGAAGAAAGAAGGAAAAGGGGGGTGGAGCGATGGAGGGAGCCAGCCTGGAACACCTTGCATCCCCAACTGAGGGTTAAAAGGTATTTTTATAGTGTGACAATCTTTGTTACATCTTTGTTACATACATTTTATAATATATTTATATAAAATTGTATTATGTTACAGCTTACATAAATTACAAATATAATTTTATTAAATATACATAACATCTGTTTTAGTTCTTGGTTCTCTTTTACTTCTTAGACCTTCCAAACATCCCTGGGCTCCAACTGAAGGTTATAATGAGACTAACATCTTGGGTAAATGAAATTCTATTTTCTTTTCAAAGATTTTTTTTTTTTTTGTCCCTCCTATTTATTCTCGGGTGGCTTTAAAGATGACAGCTTTACCAGTGAGCCTCTTTTATTTTTTTTTTTTAAGATTTATTTTTTTATTTATTTGTGAAAGAGAGTGCACACCAACAGGGGCAGGGGTAGAGGGAGAGGGAGAGAGAGAGGGAGAAGCAGACTCCCCACCCCCCATTGAGCAGGAAGCCTGGTATGAGGCTTGATCCCAGGACCCCAGGATCATTACCTGAGTGGAAGGCAGATGCTTAAGGGATGGAGCCACTCAGGTGCCCCACCAGAGCCTCTTGAGAGTCAGGATGGGCAAGCCTGTTCCCTGGCCTCATGAAAGGGAACCTTGATGACTCTCCAAAGTGGTTGGGTAATGTCTTTCATTTTCTAGCTTGGGACCACCTAGCAACATGCAGGCTCCTGGGAGAGGGGAGGGCTAGACCTGACCTGCAATGGACAGGATATAAAAGAGAATCTTGGTGGGCACAAGCAATTTGGAGGATGGAACATGAACCAGATTGCAGCCATTAAAGAAAGGACCATATGTGGGATTATTAATGTCACATAAATGTTTCCTTCTTTCAAATATCTATGATCTGGGCTCTTGGAAGCCTATAGCACAAAAGGAAGGAACCCAAAGCAGGAGAAGGATACTATAATTTTATCACAAATTAAATGACTGCTTCCCAGGGATTTAAAGAAAATTTTGTCTCCATGTCAGAACTCCCTAGGTTCAGAAAGTCTAAAGGTGTAAAATGAAATGAGATATGGAAATTGTTGTGGTGGGTTTAGGGAAGAAAAGAAAAAAGTCTCTCTCTAAGGATTTATTATATCCCACATCTGGGTATGACTTCTGACAGCTAGCTCAGCTGCACTGCTCCGTAGAGGAATTCAGAATAAAAATGCAACTTGGTCAGGGGTCAGTGTAGCCATGCATAAAATCCAGTACCTGCTTAGTTCAGAAATCATGCTAAGTTGGTTCAGGCTTGGAAACCTGCTTTGTTCAACCCATTTTCTTTCTTTGGCAGTATCATCTATATTTTACACAAGGGATTTTTTAAGTTGTTTTTTAAATTGCACTTTCAAGCCTGACTATAGGTGTTCAAGCTTGGCTCAGGGATCGAGATTTATTTTTTCCCTTTGAAGATGGCAGATTTGGAAATATTCCAGGAAAACAGTTCTTCCTTGAAGCTCTCAGTTGGGTGGTGATTAACTTCAGAAGCAGTGAGTTACTTTATAGATTATTCCTGTATTCCCCTTCCCCCACACCATTCTTCAGCAACAAACATTATAGGATTGGAGCATAAAGTGGTTTAGGGTTGCTAACTGCTAAATGGCACAGATGGGAAGGGGCATGAGGAATCCCTGGAAAAGCTCACTGTAGGCATACAGCTACTGCTCTGAGCCCTTTAAAAGCATTACTTCATTCTAATTTTCAATGCATTGGGTTTAAATGCCACCTCAATCACCTATTGGCTGTGTGACTCTGAGCAAGTTACTTAATATTCTCATGCCTCAGTTTGCCTCCTCTAGAAAATAGGGAGAGTAACTGTAGCTACCTCAGAGGGTTCTTACCGGGGCTAACTAGAACCCTTACAATACTTAGCATGTACCCGGCACAGAAGCATTTATAAATGTTAGCTATTATTAAATTTCTTAAATGATTACTACCATTTTAGAGATGAGGGAACTAACACTTAGAGAGATCAAATAATTTGCAGAAAGACATACAGTTGGCAAGTGGCCACCCCAGGACCTGAATCCAGGCATCTCTGCCTCCAGTACTTTGGTTATTGGCCCTTGATATTATGTTGCCCTAAAGGAACTTACAGTGCAGGAGGGAAAGTACATATATTTATAAGTAACTGTAATTTACAGAAAAAGAGGGAAGGTCCAAGGGGAGATTCTGTCCAGCTAGGGAGATGAGGGCTGTTTCAGAAAAGAGCAGTATCTCTTCCTATCATTGTTCTGAACAATTCTAACACTGAATTGCATTTCTATTAATTGGAATGCAACTGAATTGCCTTTCTAGTTATTGGTTGTGGGTTTTCAAATCTGGCTTGGGACAATTTTTTTTTTCTTATGTAAGGGTTAATTTTGGAAGGATACCATAAAAATGACATCCCCAGTGGCTTCAATATTGCTCCAACTCACAATCACTTCTCCATGCTTCCCCGATTCAACCCGACTAGAAAACCATCCCACCACTTACAGGATCTACCGAACTTGGCTGATCTTACCACCATGTTCCATTTCTTCCCCTCTAGCCTTTGTATTTTCATAACCATCAAGTAAGATTTTAATCTTATAATTCTTCATGACATCAGACATTGTCCCAGTGATTTTTAGGTGCTCACAGCATCTCCAGCTTTCTTTTTAACATGTCTGCCTTTTCCCCATCCTATTCATTTGCCGCGGTCACCGCTAGGCAATAATCCTTCACTTCATCACTTCTTCAAAGGGGTTAGAGAGACTTTTGGATTTGTTTCTAACAGGTTCTTTACAATTTTGTTTATAGCGGTTTTGGGGTATCACAGAACAGGCAAGGAAATGATAATAATTTACTGCCACAAATTAGGCTGGGTTTTTGGTATGGTTTGATCAGGGCTGAGCTGAACTACAGTAACCCAGAAGGAGCAACACACTAAAGATGGACCACAACATTCCTTAACATGCATGATGTTCTATTCTTATTCTTTCCATTATATCATGGATGGGATCTCCCCAAATTGGTGCACATCAGAGGTAGCTTAATAAAAGTATAGTATGACAGCCCCCCACCCCACCAGGAATTCTGATGTGGAGGTCTGGGGGATTATCTAAGATATGTCACAAAGGGATATGCTAGAGAGTTGTTGAAGGAGGGTGGTAGGTACGAGAGCTGCTGTGCTACACTGTGGATGTCCAGGGAAGGCCTGTCTGAAGATGTATAGTTGATTCATGCTGAGACCTGAATGAGGCGAAGGTATCTATGGGTATGTGGTAAAGAACATTCCAGGCAGCAAGAGTATGACTGCGGTGTGTGTGAAAGAGAAAGGGAAACAGTGTGACTGAAGAATAGGTAGAGTGTCCAGATAACATAGTCCTTTAAGGACCATTTTAAGGAGTTTGTGTCTCATTAGAATGACTCTGTGCCATGAATTGATTTGCATTTTAAAAAGACCACTCTGTGTGCTCTGTGATGCGTGGTATGGGTAAAAGCAGGCTGAAGGCGACTTGGGAGTCTCACTTAGAGCTGGTTGGAATGGAAGAAAGAGTGGGAGCTTGCCCAGTGAAGGGGGAATGTAGTGGAGTATTTCAGGAAGAAGAATGGCAGGTGCGGGGCCCTGAGGTGGAAAGATTGTTCTAGAAACCGAGGGATGGTAGAGGAGTGCTTTCAGAGGAAAATGGAGAACAGATAACATGAACTCCAGGATACCAGGATAAAAATGCTAAGTATAAAATATCAGCTAGGGTGGGCTGAAGGATCTGACATCTTTTGTATGACTAGGTTTTGTAGGCAGAGGCATTTTTCATTTGTTCATAATGTAGCCTGCTCTGATTTTCCCAAGAAAATCCAGAAATTTGGGGTTTTGTTTTCTTACTTTTAAATTTTGGCAAGCTAGTTTTTATTTTTATCTTTCATTAAGTTTTTTTTTTTTTAATTCTAATCCAGCCTAGTTAACATACAGTGTAATATTAGTCCCAGGTGTACAATACAGTGATTCAACACTTCTATACAACAGCCAGTGCTCATCAGTGAGTGCCCTCTTTAATCCCCACCTCTTATTTCATCCATCCTCCAACCCACCTCCCCTCTGGTAAACATCACTTTGTTTTTTTATACTTAAGAGTCTGTTTCTTGGTTTGCTTCTCTCTTTTTTCTTTTGGCCATTTGTTTTGTTTCTTAAGGTCCACAGATGAGTGAAATCATATGGTATTTGTCTTTCTCTGATTTATTTCACTTACCATTATACTCTCTAGCACCACCTATTTATTGCAAACAGCAGGATTTCATTTTTTTTAATGGCCAAATGATATTCCACTGTTTATACCATATACCACATCTTCTTTATCCATTCCATACAGAAACACTAATTCAGAGGGATACACTCCCCCCCACCATATTTATTACAGCATTACTTACAGTAGCCAAATAATGGAAGCAGCCCAAGTGTCCATCGATAGAGGAATGGCAAATTAGTTTTTAAAAAACAAACATTTTTAAACTCTGTGAGCTAAAGAAAAAGGTTCCTGTGGGATGGATTCCCACTATGTGGTCTTTGAGCAGCATGCCAACCTAGTGATGCCTCTGTGAAATTGGGGATAGTCTCCTGTTCTCTATACGTACCTGCGATCTCAAGGAAAGCTGTTATATTATAGTGATGACTGTGATGAACACGGTTCTGCCAGAGTTGTGCCCTGTATAGTTGCCCAAGTTAGCAACCCTACCTTTGAAAAGAATATAGAGTTGGAAGAAGTGACAGGGGAACATGAAACAGAGAAGGACAATGGTATGTTGAAGTCAAGTTGCACTGGTTCATCAGAGCCGATTGGGCACCCATTTTGCAAACTCTGCACTCACTAATGTCACCTCAGAAGCTGAAGTCCATCATGGTGGGAGTATTTACACCAGGGATATTGGCAGATGCTACAAATCAGGGCTTTATCCTCTCAGAGAGCTGGTTGTTAAACATTTACCAGGGCACCACTGGACTAGATCATCTCATGAAGGGCTTCAAGGACTTTAAGTATTTGGATTTTAGACTGTAGACAAGGGAGAGACAAGAAACTAACCTCTACATTCTTGGCCTCTTCTTTCAAAGAGCCCTCCACTTCTGACCTAAGTAAAACCTTGTTTTCCTTTGAAGAGATGTCTGCTTTTGCACCCTGCTGCTATGGATGTCTTCACCCTTCCTCATCTGTGTCCAGGCACAAAGGAAAGAAGGGAACAATATACTTTGATCCCCCTCAGTCTCTTTCAACCACTACTTCTCTGATCTCCAATAACCTCCTGTCCTTTGGGACTCAGTATGTTTCTTTTCTTTTCTTTTTTCAGGTTCTAGGATTCATTGTTTATGCACCTGACCATTAAGTAGAGTTACTGCTGAACTCAAATGAGGGCTTTGGTACCTTCCTCTAAGACTTCCCATCCACACCAAGGGTCATCGGCTCCCTGGAAGACTCACTGCTCATGTAGATAATCTATCAAGCACCTTAATCTCATGATCTGGTCACGTCACCAATGTCAGGGACATTTCACTTCTGCTCTACCTGAGACAGACCCAGAGTTGCACCCTGGAGAGCAGAGCCAATTTTGGAACTGATGCATCTTTGAAATGTGATTATGAGGACACCTTTACTGCAGGGTTGAGGTAAGGATTAAATGACATGACCTATGGAAAATGTCTAGTAATGCCAGGCAAATAAAAGGCGTCCAACATGGGGCACCTGGGTCGCTCAGTGGGTTAAGCCACTGCCTTTGGCTCAGGTCATGATCTCAGGGTCCTGGGATCGAGTCCCGCATCGGGCTCTCTGCTCAGCGGGGAGCCTGCTTCCCTCTCTCTCTCTCTGCCTGCCTCTCTGCCTACTTGTGATCTATCTCTATCAAATAAATAAATAAAATCTTTAAAAAAAAAGGTGTCCAACAAATATTTCCTTTCCTTATCTTTTGTTTTCTTTTAAAGATAGAAGTATAATATTGAAGCTCTGATATTTCTTCCCCCTTTATTTTGTAGTATCATTTGAATTTGACATAAATGGCTCATGTGTATGTAGTAAACTTTCTGGTAGGTGACATCTCTAGGAATCTGTTTTCTTCAGCACTCAGGAGCTTCTGGCATCTGATATTATTGGCAGCAATTGTGCTAACATGCACAACACAATACCCACCCTTTTAATTACAGAACATTCTTGCAGTAAAGTGACACTGATTCTCATCTGATTAATATTTATAGTTTTCACTTTTGGCTAAATGCCAGCTATCTTCATCATGTGAATTTTGTTGGCTTCCCAGCTCCCCTTTGCTGCCTCTCTTCCATTAACTTATTTTCAAGAGCTTATATCTTTGTTTTACCCAGTCCATAATTTGTGGTTCCCTTAGGTCATAGGCTTTCTACCCATGAGTGGCTTTTAATCAGCAATTGTATCTAAATATTAGTGAGCAATATTATATGTGAATATTACGTGCCTTTTAAGAACAAGAATTCTCACATTTGAGGGAGTGTAGGCAAGAGTCATTGTTCACCATCACTTTGATTACTGTGTGCAAATTGGTTCTCCTGGTTATTAATTAAGGGAGTACAGGACCCCTCTCTTCTGTGCCCTCCTTTTTGCTGTTTTTCTTAATCTTCCATTTGCTTCTCTTAGAATCCAAAAATCTATATTCCGAGATCCAAGCCATATTTTAACTAGTCACTGCAAAGGAATTTGTATTTTTTTCACAAACTTTTGCAAGCGTGGGAAGGTGCTGACCAGAACAACAGCTGTGATGTACTTTGTTATATATATTATCATTTAAAAATATCCAAATCCAGATGTACCAGAGGTGAAATTATTTTCCCTGAAGTAAAAAGACCATACATATTAAGGATTCCATCTTCAAAGTCTCTTTATCTTTCATTTCAGTATGATTGTCACTGGTCTAATTTAAATCCTCATTATTTTGTGCTTGGACAATTTCAATCGCATCCTAACTGTTCTTGGCTTCTTTCCATCCAAACTTGCATCGTCATATCCAATAATTTTCAGTGATGACCCACAGACCATGGCACTGGTTTCCAAAGAGTGTTCCAAGGGGCATGCTGGGTTCCGCAGCAGTGTCTAGAAAGATTGTGGCCAGAGGGCAGGGTGTCAGGTCCTACCTCTGTTTCAAGTAGGGCAGCTCTGTTTTGATCAATTTTATTATATTTGGGTTCCTTGCAGGACTCTATTTAAAGCAAGCATTTTGCTGTTGAGAATTTTTTGGTCCTGAAGAAAAGTCTGCCTTCTTGCATGATATGCAAATCCCTCTTCCACATGCCTCCACACTGGCATTCCCGCTACCCCTCTCTTCTCCTTATATTGGCTTACAGTGAATTGCTCACTCATCATCCCTTTAATAGCATTTCCTGGAGCCTTTGTTCATACTATGACATCTTTGCCTGGGTTTTCTTCCCTTTGTCTACTTGAAAATTACATCATTTATTCATTTAACAACAAATTACTGAGCATCTTCTATGTCCGTGACTTTTTAGGTGTTGGGGATTCCTGCTAATTCTTCATGGCCCACTTTATGACCTCTTTGAGGTGCTATCCGGGCAGATTTATCTGATGCATCCTCTTTACTTCCATGATACTTTGTCATACTGGTATTTTCTAATTAACTACATTATGCTCTAGTTTTTTGTGTGTTTTTCTTTTTGTGAGAGAGATATCCCTACTTATTTATGGATATTTTTTTTCCCTCTTATCATAGTTCTTGATTAGTTGCTCAAGAAAGGTTTATTGGGTAAATGAGTAAAGAAAAGACTTTTTTGTTTTGTTTTGTTTTTTTAAATCTATTTACCCCTGCTAAACAGTGAGTGCCATAAGGGTGGGATCTTTGTCTAGCTTGCCTGACATGTGGCAGGTGTTCAATGATTATTTGTTGAATTGATGAAGAGTTCTCATCTCTGCTGTGAAGCTAGCAGCTGTCGGAGTAGGAATAGAGTGGATAAAAGGCATTTCGAGGTGTTCTTGGTTTGGAAAGTGCTCCCTCGGGAGGTTTGTGGTGTTGAGAGTGCCCTGGGCATCCGCGGCTACTGTCTTTAACAGTCTTGGGCTGGTTACTTATATTTCTGTTTCAGTTACTTTGCTGTTAGAATGGATGGTTGGTCTCAAACTCATCCTCTTTTAAATAGGAATAATGCTATGATTCTCTGTATTTGGAAGCACAGCTGACCCTTGAAAAACACAGTTTTGAACTCCATGGGTCCACTTATATGCAGATTTTTACAGATTTATAAATATATTTTCTTTATGATTTTCCTAGTAACTTTTTATTATCTAGCTTATCTAAGAATACAATTTATATACATGTAACATACAAACTATGTGCTTTTTTGTTACAGGTAAGACTTCTTGTCAGCAGCAGGTTATTACTAGTTAATCTGGGGGGAGTCAAATGTTCTACATGGATTTTTGACTATGTGGGATATCAGTTCTCCTAACCCCCACATTTTTCCAGGGTCAACTATACCTTGTGAATCGAAGAGACTGCCTTCTCAGAACTCTCAACTTTAATCCACAAAAATCACAATTAACAGCAGTTTCCAATAGGTAGAATTTTCTTTATCTTTTAAGCAAGTTAATACATTACATACTTTTTTTCCCCCTTCGTCTATTATGTCAAAACACATGGGTATTTGTATAGTTGACTTTCTTCTCTTACATATAAATGATAGGAACAGCGAATAAATGGTGGCAACAGCCAATTTTAATACTATAATTTTAATTGTGAAAATAGTTTTATGTTCATATATAGAAATCATAAAGGATGAGAGAAATAATTTTTGATGATTCTGAGATATTAGTGAGAGAAATACATAGGATCGATATTATCACCTTGTATTTAGTGTAACTTTACATAAGGATTTGGTTAAAGGAAAGAAGAATGGCTGGAGTCAAAGGAGAAAATTTGAGAGGGTTAATGCACAATTTAATAATTTCTTCAAAACAAAGGGTTGCCTGGAAGAGAGGACAATTTCTCTGTTCCTTCAGAAAGCAGAACTGTAGGAAAAGGGTTGGAGTGACTAAGTTAGTCAAAGAAAGACTGTTGATTCTCAAAAGTTGTCAACCCCTGGAATGAGATCTAACAAGGCAGGTTTGGGACTTTCTTGATTCAGAGATCTTTAGAAACAAGTTGGGATTTTACCCGGCTGGAAATGTTTTAGATACGGGTCTGGAAGGTCCAACCTGGGATTTGGTCAATCTCAACTCTTTGCTGCTTCAGGTTATTCTGCAAGGGAATAACAATGCTTAGCCAGCCCAGAAAGAAAACATGATATATTACCAGCTGTGATTAGAGCTTAATAACGCCTTGCTACTCTGGAGTCCATGGGCATGGAATCCTTTGGCAGATAGGAAGGACCTTTGTTGGTGGACTTTGGAGCAACGTAATCCTAAAGCAGACTCTCGTTTCCCTCCACGGCCTCGCTCTGCCCCCTGTTGGCTGCATCGCTCATTGTACTCCCGTGTTCAAAATTATTTCCAGTGAGAACAGGAGTAGGTAGAAAGGGGTTATCAGGCTTTCATTCCCAGAACTACTTTTTCCATGGAAAATGAACCCGTTTGGGTAAATCTTGGGCCCATCCTCCCGCAAAGAGCAAGTGTCACACATATTCTGATGTCAAAGGCTACGCCAGTCTGGGCGTTGGGCGGCAGACCAAAATATCAGATGAGAGGTGTGGAAGTTATCGGCAACTTAGGTGACAGGAGCCAAGGAGGGTCTACCCGCCATGCGCACCCCATTGTGGTTGCCCAGCGACTGCGGGGCGCTCAGAACGGGGGCGTTGCTCAGAATGGTTCCAGGGACCCGGTTGGGCAGGTCAGTTTCTCTGCAGGAGGCTGCAGACGCCCGTCCTGGGACATGGCCCCAGAAGCTCCAGGTAGACGCGAGGGTCACAGTTCGCGCCCTCTGGGTGGGTTCAAAGGGCGGGATCTTTTGCTGTTTGCTCCTCCTCGGGACACCAGCCACCTCTGCCAGTGAAGGCGGCTCGGCTGTCTTTGCCAAGCCGGAGGGGCAGCGGCGAACTGCTGAGCCAGCCACTGTGGTCACGGGCCCCCTCCGCCAGGCCGACAGTCCCAGGCCGGGGGCGGCCGAGGAGCGCCCCGCCCCCGCCGCCGCGGCCCGGACCGAGACGCACACGCTCCTTAATCCCCCGCCCCACGTTGCCCCGGCGACGGCCCAGACGAGCAGGTGATGCATTGACAGCGAGCAGATGGTCCCCCGCGGAGGCGAGCGCGGCCCACAATGCGCCCCGCGCGGCGATCCCACTGCCGCCCTCCCCCGCCCGGCCGGCCCTCTGCGGCCCGCATGCTAATACGGGTGGTGGTGGCGGGCGGAGGGGGGCGGGGGGTGCGCCGCGGGGGCGGGGCCACAGGGGCTGCGGAGGGCACCCGGGCCGTGCTCTCTGCGGTGCGGCGCGCACCTCGGACTTGTGAACGCGGTTCCTAAATCCCTGCCCCAGAAGAGTTCCTCTCTTTCAACTCCCCGAGACACACTCTCCCCCGCCCAGCCTGCTCCGGCTCTCTCCTAATTCCCCCCAAGTGGTTAATTTCCATTGAGATAAACGCTTAACCCCCTCCTTTCGTGGCCTCACCCCTCGTCTGCAGCCCCTACCCGCATCTGCTCCCTGCTGGCATTTAATATTCAATCTTGGAAGACCAGAGGAATGGATTTACCATCACACATTCCCCCCTCACCCTTGCCCACTCCCTGGCGCTGACACTTGCTAAATGTGTACAGACGTATTATTTATCTCACCGCTCTACCCCCCTCCCCGCAACCCCATGCTTCAGGATCTCTTAGGCAGCTTCTCTTGGCCTTTCTTCCTGGAATTTCAAAAATAAATCACTCTTCCCCCGCGACTACCGTGCTGCTCCCTCTAGGGAAACCCTCCCATTCACATACCCTCCTCCTCCCATTCATTTGACACCCCCCACCCCTTCTCTACCCTATTCACCGCTGTGTGGCAAATTGAGGCGATCTTCTAGTAAGGGCATGAAAACTGCTAGGCACTATTCACAATTTTAATACTAACTTCATAGCTGTCACATAAATTCATTCCCGAGCCTACCCTATAATGGCCAAGAAGAAACTTTAAGGGGAAAAAAAAAACAAAAAAACCCACAAAAAAACAACACTGAAGACACTGCTATGGTGTCTTTCTTTGATTTGCAGGTGTTTTTTTGAAACTATTACTACAGTAACCATAGATAGCTTTTTCTAGCTGTCACATAGGGTGCTTTAAAAAAAACCCTCCTTTTTATTTTACAGTAGATAAAAAAAAAATGCCAATAGGCTTTTAAGAAAAGGAATAGAGAGAGAAAGAGAAAAAGACTAGTGAATAAAGTTGGGATAATACTAGGTCACAGAGCTGTCGAAACTAATGTCATAGTGCGGCTGCTGGGCAGGAGTACAGAAAACTTCTTGTTTCTTGATTTTTATGGAGATTTGGTCTAAGGCACGGAGCACTCTCTGAACAGGTTTAGAACAAGTGGCAAAGAAAGAACTCTTCACAATAAACTCCCTTCTGATGGGCTTTATGCCCGCAAACACCTGTGATTTACAAAGAGGCGTTGCAGGGGACAAAGGGAGGCGAGAGGGTCAGGCTTTGTGGGGAAATGATGCCTCATGTACCCATGGCCCTAAGGGATGGTTGTTTTATTTTAAAACTTGTCTTGGATGCTTGCTACACAACCTCACAATGAGAAAAGAAGCATTAGACTCTTCTAGTGCCGCCTAATGACTTCTTCAAATGCTTGTAACTCATTTTGAACTTTCATTTTGATAAGTTCTCAAACTGGAGAGTATTGCAGTTGCCAGAATTCAAGGAAGATCGACTTACGTGAAGACAGGAAAGCTAGAAATCATTTCATCAGACTTAGAAATAAGTGTTCAGAATGTTCACTTGAGAGGTGGACAAGATTTGTGTTTATTAATAATTTTATGAACTTTCTTCCTCTGATGAGTTTGATAATTTTATGTCCGTTTCCTTTCCATTTCTTGCTTCCTCCCCCTTCTCCTATTTTTTGAAGTTTTATTTTCATGACTTCTTATGGATTTGGCTCTCTCTCTGTTTTCTATAGTTTCTTTCCCTCTAATTTAGGGGTTCAGGCAAAACGTGAAAGCACAAGGCAAGGACATAGGAATTACATACAAGTCAGGGGAAATTTCTTTTGGACAGGGTGACCAAGGAGAGACCCTTCAGAGATTGCTTGTCTAAAACAAGGGAAGGAACAGAGGGAGACTCAAGCAAGTGGAGGTCTGTGAAGAGGCCCTAAAACAGGAAAGAGCTTCAGGGGTCCCGAGTCACTGAGAGAAATTTGGTGTGCCTGCACACTGGGAGTGGGAGCTGGATACTGTGAGATCAGGCGGAGACATGGGAAGTTGTGTCAGGCATGAGAAAAGACTGGATTTTACTCTAAGGGAAATAGGGAGCTACTGAAGAATTTTAAGAGACTCTTAAGAGAGTTTAAGAATTTTAAGAGAGAATTTAAAATCCTTAAAGACAATTTTAAGAATTTTAAGAAGATCGTTACTGCTGCTGTGAGGAGTGTGGATAGAATGATGGAAGAGTCGGAGGTGTAATAGCTAGTTAGGGAGATGATAGAAGGCTTTTGTAATAATCCAGATAGGAAATGATGGTGTCCTGGATTAAGGAGATGCTACTGAAAATTCAGAGAATGGATGGATTTGGGACTTAGCTTAGAGAAAGAACGATAAGACGTGATGAATGAGAGTGTGTGGGTGAGGTGATGGGGGAAAGAGAAACCAAGGAGAACTCATAGGTCTGAACAACTTGGCAGATGGTGGTTACATTATGGAGATGGGGAGTGACACATTATGGACGTTAAGGACTGAAAAAGAGTATGAATCAAGAATTCTGTTTCAGGGGCGCCTGGGTGGCTCAGTGAGTTAAAGCCTCTGCCTTTGGATCAGGTCATGATCCCAGGGTCCTGGGATTGAGCCCCTCATGGTGCTCTCTGTGCAGCGGGGAGCCAGCTTCCTCCTCTCTCTCTGCCCGCCTCTCTGCCTACTTGTAATCTCTGTCTGTCAAATAAATAAATAAATAATCTTAAAAAAAAAAAAGAATTCTGTTTCAACATGTTAATTCTGAGGAGGCCACATAGAGATGGTAGGCTTAGGAGTCAACACCTGATTGGCCCTATGTTGTCATCATTCCCTAGACTTCTCAGGATCAGTTTTGTGGCTTGGCGTGAAGGCATGAGCGGGCTAATAAGATTCCTGGCCTCCCGAATCCCAGCTGGATATCCTGAGACAGCTGGTGGTTAGCATCACCAGAGTTGCCGAGAAGTTATGAGCTGGAAGAACCATTAACGATCGTGGTCGAATGACTGACATGAATAAGCAGAAGCTATGAAAACTGGTCCAGGAGGAGGACGTAATTTGTTAGAGAGAGAGAAGGTGGCGGGGGGAGGAAAGTTCATATTAAGAAGCTGTAATATGTGGGGTCCCTGGGTGGCTCAGTCTGTTAAGCTTCTGCCTTCGGCTCAGGACATGATCCCAGGGTTCTGAGCTTGAGCCCCGCATAGGGCTCCCTGCTCAGCAGTGAGTCTGTTCCTCTCCCTCTCCCTCTCTGCCTGCTTGGTCTCTCTCTCTCTCTCTCTCTCTCAAGTATATAAAATCTTAAAAAAAATCTTAAAAAAAAAAAGCTGTAATATGTGACTAGAGAAATATTAGAGGGAAGATCTGTGCAGCCATGCACTTGACGTCTTTACAGTTGCTTTTGACCCAGGCTGAATCTCTTCTCTTAGGCTGTGAAACAACAATGACCTGCAAATTGCTATAAAGATGATTTAAGAAAAAAGGACAAACCACAAGCACATAAAATTGGGAATGGAAAGAGGTCTCTAATATGTTAGGGGTTATGTTTGGGAAGTCACTAATTCCTTTCCCCCCTTCAGGGTCCTGCTTCATAGAGTAAACATCTGTTTTGCATCAACTTCTCAGCTCTGTTAATGTAGGCCAGAGGACTCTCACAGTAAAGAGCTCCCTGGTAAAAATGAATTGGGGATTGAGGCTTAACTTTTAAGCTAGCATGGGTTTCCTACTCTCTCCATTCTGAGTTGACTGAAGATAACTCACAAGTCACAGTGGAGAAGCTGAGTAGATGAAATAGTGTCTGGGAGGCATACTGGCCGTAGTGTGAATTCTGCTTGCCATGTAGAAATCAGGAGCTTGCCAGAACCCAGGTCTGTTGTGTCTGGACACAAGAAAGCAAAAGAGGAACCAAGAGGGAAGCCTGAGTGTCTCAACTGGTTAGGCGTCTGCCTTTGGCCTGGGTCATGATCCCAGTATCCTGGGATCAAGTCCCACATTGAGGTCCTTGCTCAGCAGGGAACTGGGCTCCCTCTGCGTGATGCTTCCCCTGTTTGTGCTTTCTCTCTGTGACAAATAAACAAATAAAATCTAAGGAAGAAGAAGAAGCAGCAGCAGCAGCAGCAAGATAAAGACACACAGTGAGAGATATACCCTTATTACTTTTTAAATTTTATAACTACTGGTAAATTTGGCCCAATAATTTCTTTTTTTTTTTTAAGATTTTATTTATTTATTTGACACAGAGAGAGAGATCACAAGCAGAGAGAGGCAGGCAGAGAGAGAGGAGGAAGCAGCCTCCCTGCTGAGCAGAGAGTCCGATGGGGGGCTTGATCCCAGGACCTGAGATCATGACCTGAGCCGAAGGCAGAGGCTTCAACCCACTGAGCCACCCAGGCGCCCCTTGGTCCAATTATTTCTTGTGAAGGAGGAGTGTTTGTTTCTAAATTTTCTCTAGAGAAGTGGAATAGAAGCTACTATACCTATAATTCCAAGGAAATAGAATGGATAAACCAGTTTTCTCTTGCTATAGTAAACAAAGATTTAAAATATAAGAAAACACTGTGTAGAATTTTGTGTTGATCTATCCAACAGCCTCAAAAATTATTATATTGTATTAATAGGCAAAATAATTAAAATCAACTCAAGGAGAAATGGAAGACCCAACTAGAATAGCCGTCATGACAAAAATAAAAATGGTTTCAAATAATTGACTCTAAAAAAAGTCTCTGAGCCCAGACAGTTTTACAAATGAGTTCTTACAATGTTTTAAAGAATTAGAAGTTCCACATTATAAATTATGTTGAATTAACTAATTGTATGCCAAATAATAGTATAAAATTTAATTGTTAAAGACATTAATAAAGATAAGTTGAGGGGCGCCTGGGTGGCTCAGTGGGTTAAGCCTCTGCCATTGGCTCAGGTCATGATCTCGGTGCTCTGAGATCGAGCCCCGCATCAGACTCTCTGTTTGGCGGGGAGCCTGCTTCCCCCTCTCACTCTCTGCCTGACTCTCTGCCTACTTGTGATTTCTGTAAAATAAATAAAATATTAAAAAAAAGATAAGTTGAAATAGATAATAAGGGTTTTCTATTTCTAAGGAAACTGTAGATGAATTATCCCATATTATTATCTATACTAACCAAATACGCTGGATAAAATATTTTAAAAACCAAGTATCAGTGAGTTAAGAACAGTGGAATAAACTCCAAAAATATATAAGAAAGACAATAATTTAAAAGACAGAATAAAAATTAATCAATCAGAAAATAAACATATAAACAGGATCAATAAAAATAAAAGTTGGCTCTTTGAAGAGGATAATAAAATTGATAAGCCTCTGGCAAGATTTATCAAGAAAAAGGAGAAATGCAATATAAATAACATTAAGAATTTTAAAAGGAGCATATACTGAATAGATTAAAAACACAAGTGGATATTACATACACTGTAATGTCAGATTCGGAAACTTAAAAAATAAAAATTTCTTAAAAAACACAATTTACCGAAATAGACTCAAAAGAAATAGAAAACATAAATAGCCTTAAAATCATTAAATAGATTAAATGAGTAGTTAAAAAATTTCCCCACACTAAAAACATCAGAAGATGGTTTTACCAATATAATCATCCAAATATTTAAAGGGCAGGTGTTTCAATCCTATGCAAACTCTATCAACAATCAAAAAAAGAGAGTATTCTCCAAGTCATTGTATAAGGGTTACGTAACTTGATAACAAAACAAGGCAAGAATATTATAAGGGAGAAAAAAGTCAATTTCCACATGATCATTAAAGAAATAAAAGTAAATAAAACAAAATATTATCAGACAAAATCCAGCCATATGCTAAAAAAAAAAATACATTATGACCAAGTTGTTTTTATTCCACGAAGGTCCAGTTGGTTTAATACTAGAAATTTGATTAATGTGACATCACTTTAACAAGTTAAAAGGAAAAAAATGATCATCTTACCAGATGTAGAAAACACATTCAATAAAATTGATCATTTCTTTCTAATGAAAAAGCAAACAACTCATCCCTACCCCAAAGGCTTTGCAAATTGGAAATAGAAGGGAATTTATTTAAGCTGATAAAGCAATCTACAAAGAATAAATAAATAAATAAATACACCAAACTTTGTATTTGTTGGGAGAAATGTATAGATTCCTGTTTACATCAGGACCAATCAGGCATACATAGCTTTTGCAAAGGCTGAAGCTTATGTTGTTTTGGAAGCTCCGTCTCCTGAGGGTTAACAACTTGTCATGTGTCAAAATTACCTCCTCTATTTTTTGCAACTGCAAGCACCTTTTTTTCCCCAGCACCTTTGCAATGCAATTTCCTGTCTTAACTTCCTTTTGATTGAAATACTTTATAGTTCAATCCTCAATACCATAATTTAAAATATGTACCTATGTAAAATATGTACATATATAAAATATGTATTTTTTATAATTATAAACTGCATATGATAATAAACATAAAAAATTTGAGACTTAGAGATTTAGGTTATTTCATTCTGAGACCTTCTTTTAGTCTTTGGTAGTTTTAGGTCTATGGCAGAACTGTAAAGTTGGTACAGAGATATCCAATATATCTGACCACACAAAAGCCTGGCCTCTCCCATGGTCAATGTCCTCCACCTAAGTTGTACCATTGTTTTAACTGATAATCCTACAATGACACATAATGTCACACAAAGTCCATAGTTCCCATTTAGGGTTCATTCTTGGTGTTGTTCTATGGGTTTGGACAAATGTATAAAGACATGAGTCCATCATTATGGTACGACATAGAACACTGTCACTGTCCCCCAAATCCTCTATTCTCTGCCTATTCATCCCATCTCCACCAGTCCCTGGCAACCATTATCTTTTTACTGTCTCCACAGTTTCACCTATTCCAGAATGTCATGAGTAGTGCATTTAGTTGAAATCTCAGTATGTAGCCATTTCAAATTGGCTTCTTTCCCTTAATAGCACACATTTAAGCTTCCTCCATGTCTTTTCATGACTTGATAGTTTCTTTTTATTGATGAATAATATTCCATTTTCTGGATATATCCTAGTATGTTAAACCATTTACCTACTGAAGGACATCTTGTTTCCTTCCAAGTTCTGGCCATTATCAACAAAGCTGCTATAAACATACATTCATGTGTAGGTTTTGTATGGACATGTTTTTAATCTCTTCGAGTAAATACCAAGAAGCATGATTGCTGGATTATATGGTAATATGTTTAATTTTGTTATTTTAAAATCTTTTATACCAATTTATTGAAAGTGTTTCTCAATTTCACTAGGCTTTCCCTCTCTACCTACAATACTCTGTAAATCTTAATGATTTTTAGAGCTCACAGGGGCTGGTGCAAGCAACCTTTATTTGCTTTAGTAAATAAAAAATAAATGTGTCTGTGGGAAAAACACAGATGTCCAATATTACAACAGCTGTTCAACACTATATTAGAGATGTAAACTAGTGAAATAAGATAAGAAATTTAAAGTATAAAAAATTGAAAGGAAGAAACAAAACTCACTATTAGCAGGTGATGCAACTGTTCACATGAAAAACCCCAAATAATCTACAGGCGTATAACTCAGAATTAAAATGATAGTTGAGCTAGCTTGCTGTTTTAAAACTGTATAAAACTGGGGGAATCTGCGTGGGTCACTTGGTTAAGTGCCTGCCTTGGGCTCAGGTCATGATCTCAGCACCCTGGATTTGAGACCCACAATGGGCTCCCTGCTCAGCAGGGAGTCTGCTTCTCACTCGGCCCCTCCTCCCATGCTCTCTATCTGTTAAATAAATAAATAAAATCTTAAAAAAAAAACCTAGTGTATAACATTGAATCGCATTTTTAAAAAATACATTTATTTATTTATTTATTTATTTTAATAAGCATATAGTGTATTTTTTATCCCCAGGGGCACAGGTCTGTGAATCGCCAGGTTTACACACTTCACAGCACTCACCATAGCACATACCCTCCCCAATGTCCATAACTGCACCCCCCTCTCCCAACCCTGAATGTGATTAAGAGTAACTTATGGTTTGTCTCCCTCCCAATCCCATCTTGTTTCATTTATTTTTCTCCTACCCTTTTAACCCCCCCATGTTGCATCTCCACTTCCTCATATCAGGGAGATCATACGATAGTTGTCTTTCTCTGATTGACTTATTTCGCTAAGCATGATACCCTCTAGTTCCATCCACGTCGTCGCAAATGGCAAGATTTCATTTCTTTTGATGGCTGCATAGTATTCCATTGTGTATAGATACCACATCTTCTTTATCCATTCATCTGTGGATGGACATCTAGGTTCTTTCCATAGTTTGGCTGTTGTAGACATTGTTGCTATAAACATTTGGGAGCATGTACCCCTTCGGATCACTACATTTTTATCTTTAGGGTAAATACCCAGTAGTGCAATCGCTGGGTCATAGGGTAGTTCTATTTTCAACATTTTGAGGAACCTCCATGCTGTTTTCCAGAGTAGCTGCACCAGCTTGCATTCCCACCAACAGTGTAGGAGGGTTCCCCTTTCTCCACATCCTCGCCAGCATCTGTCATTTCCTGACTTGTTAATTTTAGCCATTCTGACTGGTGTGAGGTGATATCTCATTGTGGTTTTGATTTGTATTTCCCTGATGTCGAGTGGTGTGGAGCACTTTTTCATGTGTCTGTTGGTCATCTGGATGTCTTCTTTGCAGAAATGTCTGTTCATGTCTTCTGCTCATTCCTTGAATGGATTATTTGTTCTTTGGGTGTTGAGTTTGATAAGTTCTTTATAGGTTTTGGACACTAGCCCTTTATCTGATATGTCGTTTGCAAATATCTTCTCCCATTCCATCAGTTGTCTTTTGGTTTTGTTAACTGTTTCCTTTGCTGTGCAAAAGCTTTTGATCTTGATGAAATTCCAATAGTTCCTTTTTGCCCTAGCTTCCCTTGCCTTTGGTGATGTTCCTAGGAAGAAGTTGCGGTGGCTGAGGTCGAAGAGGTTGCTGCCTGTGTTCTCCTCAAGGATTTTGATGGATTCCTTTCTCACATTGAGGTCCTTCATCCGTTTTGAGTCTATTTTCGTCTGTGGTATAAGGAAATGGTCCAATTTCATTTTTCTGCATGTGGCTGTCCAATTTTCCCAACACCATTTATTGAAAAGGCTGTCTTTTTTCCACTGGACATTCTTTCCTGCTTTGTCGAAGATTAGTTGACCATAGAGTTGAGGGTCTATTTCTGGGCTCTCTATTCTGTTCCATTGATCTCTGTGTCTGTTTTTGTGCCAGCACCATGCTGTCTTGATGATGACAGCTTTGTAATAGAGCTTGAAGTCTGGAATTGTGATGCCACCAACTTTGGCTTTCTTTTTCAATATCCCTTTGGCTATTCGAGGTCTCTTCTGGTTCCATATAAATTTTAGAATTATTTTTTCCATTTCTTTGAAAAAAATGGATGGTAATTTGATAGGAATTGCATTAAATGTGTAGATTGCTTTAGGTAGCATAGACATTTTCACAATATTTATTCTTCCAATCCAGGAGCATGGAACATTTTTCCATTTCTTTGTGTCTTTCTCCATTTCTTTCATGAGTACTTTATAGTTTTCTGAAGATAGATTCTTAGCCTCTTTGGTTAGGTTTATTCCGAGGTATCTTATGGTTTGGGGTGAAATTGTAAATGGGATTGACTCCTTAATTTCTCTTTCTTCTGTCTTGCTGTTGGTGTAGAGAAATGCAACTGATTTCTGTGCATTGATTTTATATCCTGACACCTTCTTAAATTCCTGTACAAGTTCTAGCAGTTTTGGAGTGGAGTCTTTTGGGTTTTCCACATATAGTATTATATCATCTGTGAAGAGTGATAGTTTGACTTCTTCTTTGCTGATTAGGATGCCTTTAATTTCCTTTTGTTGTCTCATTGCAGAGGCTAGGACTTCTAGTACTATGTTGAATAGCAGTGGTGATAATGGACATCCCTGTCGTGTTCCTGACCTTAGCAGAAAAACTTTCAGTTTTTCTCCATTGAGAATGATATTTGAGGTGGGGTTTTCATAGATGGCTTTGATAATATTGAGGTATGTGCCCTCTATCTCTACACTTTGAAGAGTTTTGATCAGGAAGGGATGCTGTACTTTGTCAAATGCTTTTTCAGCATCTATTGAGAGTATCATATGGTTCTTGCTCTTTCTTTTATTGATGTGTTGTATCACATCGATTGATTTGCGGATGTTGAACCAATCTTGCAGCCCTGGAATAAATCCCACTTGGTCGTGGTGAATAATCCTTTTAATATACTGTTGAATCCTATTGGCTAGTATTTTGGTGAGAATTTTTGCATCTGTGTTCATCAAGGATATTGGTCTGTATTTCTCTTTTTTGATGGAATCCTTATCTGGTTTTGAGATCAAGGTGATGCTGGCCTCATAAAATGAGTTTGGAAGTTTTTCTTCCAGTTCTATTTTTTGGAACAGTTTCAGGAGAATAGGTATTAGTTCTTCTTTAAATGTTTGGTAGAATTCCCCTGGGAAGCTGTCTGGCCCTGGGCTCTTGTTTGTTTGGAGATTTTTGATGACTACTTCAATCTCCTTACGGGTGATGGGTGTGTTCAGGTTTTCTATTTCTTCCTGGTTCAGTTTTGGTAGTTTATATGTCTCTAGGAATGCATCCATTTCTTCCAGATTGTCAAATTTGTTGGCATAGAGTTGCTCATAGTATATTCTTATAATTGTCTGTATTTCTTTTGTGTTGGTTGTGATTTCTTCTCTTTCATTCATGATTTTATTTATTTGTGTCCTTTCTCTTTTCTTTTTGATAAGTCTGGCCAGGGGTTTATCAATCTTATTAATTCTTTCAAAGAACCAGCTCCTAGTTTAGTTGATTTGTTCTATTGTTTTTTTGGTTCCTATTTCATTGATTTCTGCTCTGATCTTTATGAATTCTCTTCTGCTGGGTGGGTGTAAGGTTTCTTTCTTTTTTCTCCAGCTCCTTTAGATGTAGGGTTAGGTTGTGTACCTAAGACCTTTCTTGTTTCTTGAGAACGGCTTGTACCACTATATATTTTCCTCTCAGGACTGCCTTTGTTGTGTCCCACAGATTTTGAACAGTTGTGTTTTCATTATCATTTGTTTCCATGATTTTTTTCAATTCTTCTTTAATTTCCTGGTTGACCCATTCATTCTTTAGAAGGATGCTGTTTAGTCTCCATGTATTTGGGTTCTTTCCAAATTTCCTCTTGTGATTGAGTTCTAGCTTCAGAGCATTGTGGTCTGAAAATATGCAGGGAATGATCCCAATCTTTTGATACTGGTTGAGACCTGATTTATGACCCAGGATATGATCTATTCTGGAGAATGTTCCATCTGCACTAGAGAAGAATGTGTATTCTGTTGCTTTGGGATGAAATGTTCTGAATATATCTGTGATGTCCATCTGGTCCAGTGTGTCATTTAAGGCCTTTATTTCCTTGTTGATCTTTTGCTTGGATGATCTGTCCATTTCAGTGAGGGGAGTGTTAAAGTCCCCTACTATTATTGTATTATTGTTGATGTGTTTCTTTGATTTCATTATTAATTGGTTTATATAGTTGGCTGCTCCCACATCAGGGGCATCGATATTTAAAATTGTTAGATCTTCTTGTTGGACAGACCCTTTGAGTATGATATAGTGTCCTTCCTCATCTCTTATTATAGTCTTTGGCTTAAAATCTATTTGATCTGATATAATGATTGCCACTCCTGCTTTCTTCTGATGTCCATTAGCATGGTAAATTCTTTTCCACCCCCTCACTTTAAATCTGGAGGTGTCTTCAGGCTTAAAATGAGTTTCTTGGAGGCAACATATAGATGGGTTTTGTTTTTTTATCCATTCTGATATCTTGTGTCTTTTGATTGGGGCATTTACGTTAACATTAAAGGTAACTATTGAGAGATATGAATTTTGTGCCATTGTATTACCTGTAAGGTGACTGTTACTGTATATTGTCTATGTTCCTTTCTGATCTACTATTTTTAGGCTCTCTCTTTGCTTAGAGGACCCCTTTCAATATTTCCTGTAGAGCTGGTTTGGTTTGCAAATCTTTCAGTTTTTGTTTGTCCTGGAAGCTTTTAATCTCTCCTTCTATTTTTAATGATAGCCTAGCTGGATGTAGTATTCTTGGATGCATGTTTTTTTCCTTTAGTGCTCTGAATATATCATGCCAGCTCTTTTGGCCTGGCAGGTCTCTGTGGATAAGTCTGCTGCCAGTCTAATATTTTTACCATTGTATGTTACAGACTTCTTTTCCCGGGCTGCTTTCAGGATTTTTTCTTTGTCACTAAAACTTGTAAATTTTACTATTAGGTGATGGGGTGTGGACCTATTCTTGTTTATTTTGAGGGGGGTTCTCTGCACCTCCTGGATTTTGATGCTTGTTCCCTTATTAGGGAAATATTAGGGAAATTCTCTCCAATAATTCTCTCCAATATACCTTCTGCCCCTCTCTCTCTTTCTTCTTCTTCTGGAATCCCAATTATTCTAATGTTGTTTCATCTTATGGTGTCACTTATCTCTCGAATTCTCCCCTCGTGGTCCAGTAGCTGTTGGTCTCTCTTTTGCTCAGCTTCTTTATTCTCTGTCATTTGATCTTCTATATCACTAATTCTTTCTTCTGCCTCATTTATCCTAGCAGTGAGAGCCTCTATTTTTGATTGCATCTCATTAATAGCTTTTTTGATTTCAACTTGGTTAAATTTTAGTTCTTTTATTTCTCCAGAGAGGGCTTTCATATCTCCCAGGAGGGTTCCTCTTATATCTTCCATGCCTTTTTTAAGCCTGGCTAGAACCTTGAGAATCATCATTCTGAATTCTAGATCTGGCATATTACCAATGTCTGTATTGACTAGTCCCTAGCCTTTGGTACTGCCTCTTCTTCTTCTTCTTTTTTTTTTTTTTTTTTGTGGTGAATTTTTCCACCTTGTCATTTTTGTCCAGATAACTGTATATGAAGGAGCAAGTAAAATACAAAAAGGGTGGCAAAGGCCCCAGGAAAATACGCTTTAACCAAATCAGAAGAGACCCCAAATCATGGGGGGGGGGGGAAGGGGATAAAAAGAGGTTCAGAAAAGAAAAAAAAAAGAAACAATTAAAAAAAGAAAACAAAGAAAAAATATAAAAAGGAAAAAATATATATATATTAGATAGACTAGTTAAAAAACGTTAAAAAAGAAAAGGGTAAAAGTTAAAAAAATTTAGCAGCAGAAGAAAAAAGTTGAAAAGAAAAAATAATAAATTAACTGCAAGACTGAAGAATCTTGGGGAGCAAGCTATGAGTTCCGTGCTTTGCTTTCTCCTCCTCTGGAATTCTGCTGCTCTCCTTGGTATTGAACCTGCACTCCTTTGTAGGTGAACTTGGTCTTGCCTCAATTGTTGATCTTCTGGGGGAGGGGCCTCTTGTAGTGATTCTCTCAAGTGTCTTTGCCCCAGGCAGAATTGCACCATCCTTACCAGCGGCTGGGCTGAGTAATCCGCTTGGGTTTGCTTTCAGGAACTTTTTCCCCGAATGCTTTCTGTAGGGTTCCGGAGGACGGGAATGAAAATGGCGGCCTCCCAGTCTCCAGCCCGGAGGAGCTGAGGGCTCGGGCCCCACTCCTCAATGTGTCCTGAGAGAATAGCACCCAATCACTCCTGTCTCCCTGGCCTCTGGCTGCACTCCAAGCTCACCCAGACTGTGACCAGTTCAAGGTAACCCTAAGCTGAGAGCTCACTCCTCAGCTCTGTCTCTGTAGCTGGCTTCCCCATTCTAATACCTGCAAGCCCTTCCCCATTCTAATACCCAATCCTTCTGTGACCCTGCAGGACCTGGGGCCACGCTGACCCCACATGGGCTTCACCCTGGTTTAGCCTCTGGAGCAATGTCCCTCAGCAGAACAGACTTTTAAAAGTCCTGATTTAGTGCTCCATTGCTCTGCCACTTGCTGGTAGCTGGCCCCTCCCCCCCATGGTTTATCTTTCTGTCACTTTGGATTCACTTCTCCGCCAGTCCTACCTTTCAGAAAGTGGTTGATTTTCTGTTTCTAGAATTACTGTTCTTCTTCTTTTCAATCTCCCGTTGGATTTGTAGGTGTTTGCAATGTTTAGATAAGCTATCTAGCTGATCTCCTGCTACCTGATGTATTATCAGCCTGCTACTTCTCTGCCATCTTGACTCTGAATAGCATTTCTGTACTCTGCAAATCACTAGAAAATTTTTAATTTGAAAGCTATTGTTTATAATGTGAAACAACCAAAACCAACAAAACAACAAAACCCAACAATACTTAGGATTGTATCTTACAAGAGGTGGTCATGAACTTTATATAAAATGGCATAACATTTTATTGACAATCTTTGGAAAGAAATATGTTCATATTTAGGATGGCTCAACATTAAAAAAAAAAAAGTCAGAATTCCCCATCGTTGCAACATTGTAAACCTGCTCTTCTTTCTCCATCAATCATTTATAGGGAGTTGAACTCACCAGATGGATTTCTAAGTGACATACTATGGAGCAATGGGAGAAGATGCACTCCTGCTGACTATGTATCAGAGGACCCTTAACAACAAGGATGCAGGTAGTGTATGAGAAATAATACACTTTTATACATTTTAGCTTCATTTCAGCCAATAATTTTGATTCTTAATTTAGTGTCATTTGTTGTATTTTGGAATATTCTCTTGGTTTCCATATTTATCCACATTATTGTGAATTATAGCATAATTTTACATGCCCTCATAAAAAATATATGTATTTTTGCCACCCTAGGGACACATTGTACCTCAGCTAGGAAAACCTGGAGACACAGCCCATGTTTCCTTTACCATTCTTTCTTTTGTGTACTTGTAAGGTGACCCTAGACCATTGGGGTGGGGCACGTGTACTCACTTTAAAGTAACCGATGTTGTTCTTGACAAGTTGCATGAGTCAAAGCTTTTCAGTACAGAAAGAAACTTTCTGGCATAGAAGGAAAGCAAGAATTGTCTGGTAATGTTAAGAATGATATTACACAGATTTCTATTGCTGCTGTAACAAATCATCACAAACTTAGTGGTTTAAAACGATGAATTTATTATTTTACAATTCTCTAGGTCCTAAGTCTGGCATGGGTCTTACCAGATTAAAATCAAGGTGTTGGCAAGGTTACATTCCTTTCTGAACACTTTAGGAGACATTCTATTTCCTGGCTTTTTCCAGCTTCTAGAGGTTACTCGCATTTTGTGGCTTATATCATTTTATTCCATCTTCAAATCCAGTAACATCAGATCGAGTCTTCCTTATATCACTCTAACCTCTTTTACCTCCTTTTCTAACTTTTTAAGGACACTTGAGATTACACTGGGCCCACGTAGATAATCTAGGATAATGTCCCATTACAGGGTTCTTAACTTAATCATATCTGCAGAGTCCCTTTCACCACATAAGGTCACATTTTCTCAGGTTCTGGGGATTAAGACATGGACATCCTGGGGGTGAGTTGGGTGAGTGGGCTGTTTAACGTCACTTCCTGTCCCCTTCACCTGCTCATTCTGCTCTGGCCACACTGTCACACTCCAGAGTCAGTACTCATTATTCCCGTAGTGTAGAATGCTGTCCCTTTCAAGGCTGTCCCCTTTAATTTGCTCACATCTCTGCCCAGATATCCCTTCCTCAGAGGGCTGGCCTCTACCTGAAGTCCATTCTGTGATTTTCAACCTCTTACTATGTTTCATTGTTCTCCATAGTGCTTCTCACTACTCTCCGGCTTCCTTTCTGGAAAGTAAGCTCCTTCTATATAACTGACTTGATCACTTTGGCTCTCCTGTACCACCCAGTGTCTAAGCCAGTGCCTGGCACATAAGAACTCAAGTAAAGGCATGAATGAATCAATTTCTTACTTTCGTCTTTTACTTCAGTGAGCTGGACCAAAATGAAATCTCTATAACTCAAACTATCAGTTGAATTCAAATCGAAGTACAGAAAGCATGACCATTACACTTAGATATTTCACTGAGAGTGCTATTTGAGTATATAGTCTAAGTAACCAGATTAAGACTAACATCAGTTAAGTGTGAACTCGATGTTCATCAATGTTATGTTTCTGTGAATGCTCCTATTATTGGTTATAACTTTTGAGACTAGAGATTGATCATAATGATGACAGTAATAATTACTATCACCTTTATTGCCTTCTATGGAAATGCCTGGTACTAAATCCTTTACATGGATTCTTTTATTTAATCTTCTCACTCCATGACATCACAGAGTGTACACATTTACTGTTTTGTTTACCCCAGAAAATTATTTCCCCCTACTCAACACTTCTTTTGGGAAACTACTTCTCACTTCCACTGAATGGTCCTAGAGGCAGCCCATTTACAGTACCCCAGCTATGCATGGGCATGTGACCCTGTCTGGGCCAATCAAAGTGGGGGTCTGGAGGTTGACACATAACCTCTGTCAAACTGATCAGAATTCTTCCCATGATTTTTTGGACTCAGGCTGAGAAGAGAGCTTTCCTTTTTCTCTTGAGTCAAAAACTGCCAAGGATATGAGCCCACAGCTTCCTGTGGTCTGTGGAGAAGTAAATCATCAGAGAAAATGGAACAAAGATTAGAGTTGAAAAATCCTCACTTATACATTATATATTTTTTATTTTTCCTGTTTTACCAATGAACAAACATATTTCAGAACAGTTAAATAATTACCAGAGCTCAAGTAGCTAGTAAATAGCTAGTAAATGAAGGACTCTGACCCTAAGTCAGCCTAACTGCAATAACCATCTTTTCTTTCCCTTTGCTGTACTATGTCCTGGTACCCCAGATTCGTTAAAGATAGCTACTCTTGCCCTTCTACCTGGTTTCCGAAAACACACAGCAGGAAAAATTCATGCTCTGCAGTACTAGAAGGGGACATTAAAAAAAAAAATCTATACATCTTATATTCTGATACATTTGTTCCCTTGAGGCTCAAGGACTCGCTAGAATGACAAATATGTTCTATATTTTGTACTAATTCCACTGGAGTGGGAGTGGCTTCTTAGACCTTTGTGTTGATAAGGATTCTGAGGCTTCATCTTGGCTAGCAGAAGAAGAAGTGGAGGAAGTGGAAGAAATAAGCTACTCATTATCTCTATGCTTCATAATGTTTGATAATTTGGATGACATTTTTGGAACAATTGAGCTATAAATTGTAGCCTACACCTTTTTCAGGGAGTGGTGAAAGAAAGGCTCATTATTCAGTTCAAAGAATGTTTCAGTTGTTGGTCAAGGGCTCACCTGTGTTCCAGGCCAAATACCTTATTTATCTCTTCTTTATCAAACACCTTTTACAAAACTCCCAGACAGCCCTATCCCACAGGGGATAGGGGCAGCTACATGACCTGAATTTTTAGATTCTAGAACTGAATGTCATTTATTGGAACCTCTCTTTTCTGGTGAAGGGGTGCTAAATCACAGCCACCCTGAAAAATTGTCATGCGCTGGTATTGTTGAAGGTTTTCTTACAATCAAATTGGGCCTCGCATTTTGTTGGGTGGAAGTTCCATTTCTTCATCTTTGGTCCAAGTTACTTAGCAATGGCCATCAAACTATGCACCCACCATATTGTTTTGCATGTTTGACTAGAACATTGACAGATTAATAGGAAGGGTAAATAGCAGAGCACAACTGCAGGGGCCCAGTGTGGGGTGGCAGGATTGACTGCTCTGGACTTTGTTGTGTTTGCTCAGAGGAAGCCACAGCAAAAGCCTGCTGGGAGGAGGTGACCCGGGTCACAGGCGTTTGTTTCTTGTCTCTATAGAAAACAATTGTCTTCTCAATGGAAGATAGCTTTTTCTGAATCTACATGGTTCCACTGAGGAGGAAGCATTTGCCATTCCAGGGTGCTTGCTAAAACACACACATACAGATAAAAGGCCACACAAAAGTTCAAATTTACTGTATTTCCCCCGAGAATCCTTTGTCTGATGTGAACCAGCCTAACTTTGGAAAGTTTATCTAGAGGGTCTCTAAACCTTCACTGCTTCATGGTTAACTCCCAATATTTGATGTTTGTAAAGTTTTTATGAAGTTTCGAAATGATCCAACCACCTTTCCACACCTCTGATTGATGAGTGTGGAATCCATTTCACGTTTAGCACTGTTGACTTTGTAGACTCTGGCTTTGCTGGAAAGCTATTTTGATCTCGAAATTGTTCTATTTGGAATTAATATGAGTGAAATATGTAAATGGTGAAGAAAAGTCTACTGTGCAAATTTGAATCAACCAAAAGTAGTGTAGTGGATCTATTTAAAGGTGTGAACTGTGTTTCTGGTTGATAGATTTTGTTTGTTTTGAAAATGGCTGATTTTATATTTGCAGAGTTTTAGGAGTTTTTGGAATCAGGTTTATTTCTAATAGAAGAGTTCAAAGGGTTCCACACTGATTTTTGATTAGTATTTCTTGATCTTTCTCTGTGTTTCTCTCCCTAATACATAATAATATATATTGCAAATAAATAACATGTAATCATTATTTTTGCTATATACATTATATCTATATTCTACCTACCTACCTATCTGTCTATCTAATCAGCCAGACCTTCTTCTGGATTTGGTGGGAAAGAGGTGTGAACAGGTGGCTCTTTAAAATTCCTCTTTTTGGTACTTTAATTAATTTTGCTTTGTCATGCTCAACTGCCTGTGAACTCTATTCCACCATCTCTCTCCATCTTCACTTCCTTTTCTCTCTTCTTCACACTTTTGCTTACTTTTCTCTTCTGCCTTCCATCTCCCTAGAGCTCAGATCTTGGATATTGTATGGAAATGTTACTACTGGTGGTTTAGTGGAAGCCATTTTAATTCCTGGCTGTTTACTTCAGGTTCCACCGAGTTATATGTACCTCGTCAGCAGAAACCCACCATGTGGGGAAAACACAACTCAAAAAACTCTGAGGAATAAAAATTTTCATGACACTAAAAACTGGGATCAATCTGAGAATGAAGAAAAAACAAGGCAGCTGCACTTCTATGAGAAACACTCTTTTATGGCATTAAAATCCTCTGACTCTGTGCTACTCCAAGCATAGTTCTTGTCCTTAGGGAGCTGACAGACTTGGGTTGAGGCATGAGGACAGATCATTATTCAGGAGAGTTATAAAACAGCATATCCAGTGCCATGGTAGAGTGACCCCAGGAGGCTGTGACAGGCACAGAGGAGACACCAACTCTAATTTCTCAAGATACAAGAAGATGCATGTATAATTGTTTGCCTTTGTATTGCAGCTTAATTTAAACTCCTTTGCAAGGCATAAAACAAAGCAAGAGCAAATATTTAGTTGATACCTGTATTGTAGACACATGATAAGCCTTGGGGAAAGAGCACTTGACTGTGGATGTAGAAATCACATCTGTCACATTCTCTGTGTAGGGTGTGAGCCTGACACTGATCCTGGGACTCCATGAATAACTGTGGAATGAATAGATGCATGACACAAAGCCCAAAGACCTTAATTACCAGTTATCAGCTGTGTAATCTTTAGCATGGCTGTGGGTCTCTCCAAGTGTCCCATTTCTTTACCTATCAGATGACTCCATAATGTCTGCCCATGTTCCAGTATGATCATAAAGTCAAGTCCTATTTATTGAGGACCTACTATGTGGTAGGTACTAGTCTAAGGATTTTCATGTGTTTGCTCATTTCATCTCCACAATAAAAATATGAAGAAGGTAATACTATTAACTCCAATTTACAGATGATTATGTGTCATCAGTTTTTTTTTTTTTGGACTATAAAGTCCTTTATCATTTAAATAAAAAGCATTGCCATTAATATCGTTCATATTTCCAAAACAAAAGCATGGGAATAGTCTTCTAGGACGTCCTATCTCTTGTCTGTGACTCTCTGGCTGTCCTACACTCAATTCTGACTGGGAGAATATTTTTGATATCCATTTTAATTAAGGATCTTTGGATCATAAAGAAGTGAAAGCATTTCAAATTTTCAGGAAGATCAATAGGTCTTTATTTTGAGTGTACATGTTACTGGAATTGGAAAGCCAATTCCCAGAATGCTAGCAGGACAAGCTGCCATGCGAAGGGCCAGCTTCTCTTTGACAGAGCACAGGGCCTCTGCTTCCCCAAATGAGCCCTCCATTCTCCTTTCTTTTCAGTGGCATCTTTGTTTTTTTCACCATTGTTCTTTGTCACCAAGGCCCTTCCAACTCCAGTGATGCCTCAAAAGATGGGTTACTTCCCTGTTGTATTCATTCTAGTTTATGTCTTCGGTCCAGCATATTTTCTCATGCAAATTCACCTCACAACTCTTTAGTCACCAGAGGGTCTGAACAAGGAGCAAGGAGGGATCAGCAGTGTTCTGTGCCCTTGAGCCTTCTGGGGGCTGTGGCTGGTTCCTTTCTAGAAGGAGAGGAAAAAGGCAAACCTGAGACGGACATCTGTCCTTCATCTTATTCCTGTCCAGCAACTGGATCTAGTGTGAACTGAAGCATCAATTTTATTGTTTGCTAAATTTACCCAATAGAGCTTTTTTTGCAGAGTCTCACATTACAAAGGAAAGAGGCGGATAGAACTTTTTCTTTTATTAGTTTCAGAGGTAGAATTTAGTAATTTATCAGTTGCATATAACACCCAGTTCTCGTTACATCAAGTGCCCTCCTTAACATCTATTACCCTGTTACCCCACTCCCCACCCACTTCCCTCCAGCACCCTCAGTTTGTTTCCTAGAGTTCAGTGTCTCTTAATGTTTGCCTCTCTCTCAATTTTCATCTTATTATATTTTTCCTTCCCTTCCCTATGTTCATCTACTTTGTTTCTTGAATTCCACATATGAGTGAAATCATGTGATATTTGTCTTTCTCTGACTGACTTATTTTGCTTAGCATAATACCTTCTAGTTCCACCCATGCCATTGCAAATGGCAAAACTGCATTCTTTTTAATGACAGAGTAATAACCCATTAAACACACTCTCCCCCCACATCTTTTTATCCATTCATCTATTGATAGAGGTCTTGGCTCTTTTCATATTTTGGCTATTGTGGACATTGCTACTAGAAACATTAGGGTTGCATGCAGCCCTTTAAACAACTGTGTTTATATCTTTTGGATAAATATGTAATGGTGCAACTGGAGGGTCATAGGGTAGCTCTATTTTTAACTTTTGAGGAACTTCCACACTTTTTCCAGAGTGGCTGCACCAGTCTGCATTCCCACCAACAATGTAAGAGGGTTCCCCTTTCTCTGCATCCTCACTGACATTTGTTGTTTCCTGACTTGTTAGTTTTAACCATTCTGACTGGTGTGAGGTTTTGATTTGTATTTCCTTGAGTGGTAGAACTTTTAAGGATTGTTTCTAACTGAAAAAAAAAAAAAATTAAATGAAAACTTTGGTTTTTAACCTGTCGTTAAATAAGAAAATGGTCTTGGGGTAATGACTTCCCAGATTTTAAGTCCAATTAGAGAAGGTGCAATGATTTTGTAGTGTCTGTGTTGTCAACAATTAGCAACAGGTTATGTAATTGATTTGATACATTACTACCTACGTTTTAAAAAATGGAAAATAAACAGAAAAGAATAGGGGTTAAGGTGCTGTGTACTTGAAGGTATTCATTGTTTCTTGGCACTTTTATTGCAATAATCTATGTGTGGTCGTGTTCATTGGTCATGGTGGAAGATGCATTTTTAACTATGGGATGTGACCAAAAGATCTGAAAAGTACTGATAATGGTTAACACCTGAGTCTGGGGTCCTGTGGTTCCTGGTTCAAATCTTGACTCTACATTTTGGAGCTATGTTACTTTGCCTCACTGAACCACAGTTCCCTCTTCAGTAAAATGGATTAAGAATATTAACTCATGCAAACAAGATGCTAAGGTAATGCGGGGAAAGTGTTTAGCATAGCATTCAAATAAATGGTAGCTTTTTAAAAAAAAAATTAAATTGACCTCTGCTAATTATTACTTGATTGAATGTGGAAAGTTTCTGGAAATTCTGTACATTCAAGATGTGGATAGGCATCAGGAACTGGGAAATTGATGGCAAACAAAAAATAGCACAGAAAACATTTGACATTTTAATGTCATCTGGAAAATCCATTTCTAGGCCCCTTCGTGTTCTGGGTGAATTTAAGTCTCTTTTTCAATGCAACCATCAACAATATTCATACTAAATATTGTTACAAATGCCCCCAATCCAATCCTCAGAGATTTTTGGAAGTAAGGTAGGGGAAATGGTAGTTCATGGCCTGGTGAGGAAAAGGAAGAAGTGGAGAATAGTTGTCTTAGTCCATCGGGGCTGTTATAACAAAATATCACAGACTGGTGGATTGTAAGCAACAGAAACTTACTTTTCTCAGTTCTAGAGGTTGAGGTCCAAGATCAGGGTGCTGCCATGGTCGAATTCTTGTGAGGACTCTCTTCTGGGTTATGGACTGCTGACTTCTTACTGTGTCCTCTTGTGGTGTGAGGGGACTTCTCTGGGGCCTCTTTTATTAAGGGCACTAATTCCATTCATAACACTCCTCACGACTTCACCACCTCTCAAGGGTCCCATCTTCTAAAACCATCACACTAGGCATTAGGATTTCGACATATGAATTTGGGGTGTGGGGGAAAGTCACAAATATTCATAGCATTAATGAAATAAGATGGGGCTATTTCAGGTACTTAGTGGTGTGCGACAAATGCTTCAAACATATTGTCATAAAACAGCAGCATTCTATTATGCTCATTAATTGTGTGAGCCAGGAATTCAGCCAAAGCACAGAGGGATGGCTTGCTTCAGTTCCATGATGCCTTGGGCATTAGCTTGGAAGACATGAAAGCCAAGGTTGACTCAAATGACTGGGTGCTGGAATGGTCTGGAGACTTCTTCACTTCTCTGTCTGGCATCTGGGCTGAATGACTTGAAGGCTAGGTTTAGGTAGAGCAGTCAATCAGCACATCTATTTGTAGCTTTTCCATATGATGTGAATTTCTTCATCGTATGATGGCCTCAAGAGTGGTCAGACTTCTTACGTGGTGGCTCATGGCTCCCAGCACAGGTATTCTTAGCGAGTAAGGAGGAGGCTGTATTGCCTTCTGTCACCAGGCCTTGAGCATCATGTGGCATCACTTCTCCTGTGTTCTATTAGTCAAAGCAGTCACAAGCTTGTGTAGATTCAAGGCGAAGGGCCATAGAACCACCTAGCATCAGGAAGAATTTATGACTGTTCTCAAGACATGACAGGGTCAGATGGAGAAGATGTTTGAATGCAGAAATTAAAAGGTGCTTTTAGATGGGAAAGGTGGTATTACAGAGAGTCTTCAGTCAGGCCATGACTTTCATGTTCTTGTCATAAAAGGCAAGAAGGGAGGCAACTCAGGATGAAAGACAAAGAGGCAGGAAAGTGTCATTCGTATTTGATTTTAGATTGTCACTTGAGATATTTTCAGAATGGACTGAGTTTCCTCCTGACAGTTGGCTCTATTTAACTCAGAAACAAATTTGAATTTTGGGACCCTTCTTCTCCAAAAGGACCCTGTGGGAGATGTGGAAGTTGATGGTGAACTGCGGGGTGCGGGAGTAGCTGTCTTGTGCACTGCTGTAAAGATGTGGACAATGGATGGGGAGGAAGTTTATCAAATGAGCATCAGAAGTCTCTTCTATATCTCCATCTCTGCTTTGCAAAAATGGGATGGGAATTAGAGCAATTCTCAGTTTCAATTCCAAGTTCATCACTAAATGTTTGCATGACCCTGGACAAACCACTTCACCTGGTGGATCATGTGCTCTGTGAGGTCACTTTCAGTTCTCAGTGACTGATTTCATCCCTTCCCAAATGGGCCAGATATGTTAATTTTATGAGCAAACCAAGCTATACATAATGCATTTTCTATCTATAAACTGAAAAAGTCACTTTCCATCTGTAATTTTGCCTGTCAAATGAGCACAGATTAAAAACTGAATGTGGCTGAAGGGCATTAATATGGGACTCCTGTTCTGTCTAATGGCTGCAGCTTTTCTGGAAAGCAATTTGACTCAATTTTATGTACCAAGTATGTTGACATGTCCATATCTATTGATACCATTCATCTCTTCTGAGAATCCATCTTAATAAAATAGGGTATGAGACCAAGATTTCTGTACAAAGATGGTCCCTACAATGTATTTATAGTTATGTAATAATGGGAGCCACCGCTGTGGTCCCCTAACAGGAACATTCTATGACTTACAGTGCATACAAACAATGATTTTAGGTGACTATAAGAATCTAATTAAAAAAAAAAAAGGATTCATTCACAATAAAGTTGCTTACAGTAATTAAATTCTGGACAGAAAAAGACTGGAAGAGGGCACCTGGGTGGCTCAGTAGGTTAAGTGTCTGCCTTTGGCTGAGGTCATGATCTGAGATGGAGCCAGGCATCCGGCTCCCTGCTCAGCCAGAGTCTGCTTCTCCCTCCCCCTCTGCCACTCCCCTTGCTGTGCACTCTCTCTCTCTCTCTCTTTTGCATGCACATGCTCCCCCCCCCCTCTCTCAAATGAATAAATAAATAGTCTTAAAAAAAAAACTGGAAGGAATGGAGTCAAGATGTCTAGATAGAATTATTGGTGATTTTGTCCCCTTTTGAGTTGAAAATCTTCATAATCAGAAAAGAAAATGAGTAGTATTGATAGATGTCTTTTATGTATTTTTTTTTTAAATTTCTTTTTTGTCTTGCTCTTGACAGAGTGCCCTAAAAGAGAGCTGTCAGAATTTGAGTCTTCGGAACACCAAGCCTTCTTCCTGAACCCTCCCCAAACTCCTTGCTCCCTCTCCCATCCAGCTGGGCTTCCCTCCCTGGGCGCTGGCTCTGAGGTTGTAAGGTGGGGGAAGCGGGCAGGACAGAGGTGTCCAGCAGGTCCAGTGGGGAAAAACGTTTAGCAGCGGATCTGTGAGTGGCTGTGGGAGACTTGCAGGCACCAGATAGCCTGTGGGCATGCATGTGGTCTCCCTGAAGGAGGCCTCAAATCTCTGCAACTATTAGCTAGATTTTACTGCAGTAAATTACCCTTGCTCTGCAAGAACATTAACAAATTACCATGAAAATGCTGTCCTCACCAGCACAAATGTCTCTCAAACACTCACTTCAGTGGTTTTTTTTTTTTTTTTTTTTTTCTGCACTATAAGATTCACTTGTTAGTTCTACAGAAAAGGGGAGCCTGAGTCTCATAATTTGCACTTTGGGTGAATTCATCCTCCCCCTCTTTTTTCCCCCATAGGGTTTGTTTTCGAAGCCGGCTTCTAGACGCTTGTAAAAGACAGGAGCAGTTCTGTGGGCACTTAAAATGGGGGGAGAATTCCAAAGTTGGTGCCTCCTGTTACACACCAAGAATGAGGAGATTGCCTCTTCGTCTGAGTGAGAGAGGTCTGAGTTAAGATCAGTGAGAATTTTACCCATAACACTCTGATTAGGAAAACCCCCACAGTTTACATTCTAGAAGTTTGCTCTCTGGTGGATAAAATTACTTAACCATTCTATGAATAACTATCACATGCATTACGTTTACAGTTCTTTGGAGAATAAACACCTTTCTTCACCCAGGGAATCTTAAGCTCTGTAGAGGGTAAGTCTGGGATTCAGAAAGGCAGGCCCCATTTATGAGGAGGAAGACCATACTTTGCACATCAACTCCTCTCTGAATGCTAGCTAGAATTTTAGGCTTTTCTGAACATTACATCTCATTAAGAAGTAAAAGCTGGCTTAAAAAAATCAGAAGGGTGATGAAATAAATAGCAGGTTATGAAATAAAAAATAGTATTCAAAATAAACATTTATAGGTTGAACTTCTGTTACCAATTAAAGTTTTATTCTATAAGTGCAATCATGTTCAGACATAAGTTATTTTGGGGGAAATGTTATATGATTTATTTTGCATTTTTGAGAGTTCTTGTTTTTCTACCCATTCCACCCCTTGAGACTAAGTTAGAATTTTTACATGGCATTTCAGAAACAATGGCCTTGGAAGCCAGTTTTCAGTTGTGAGAGTCAGGTGTCTGAGAGAGAAAAGATCCTTTTGAATTCTAAAGACTTTCCTAGCAATAATGTTGGCAAAGTGACCAGAGCTTTATCATTACAGAGTAGATGGATCCTGGAAAAATTATCTGGCAGCTTCCTTCCAGATAGACGAGAGATAGAAAGACTTTCTAAGCTAGGGAGAGGGGGAAGGGGAGGGCTGATGAGATGTGGAAGGGAAGGCCCAGAAGATGATGGGCTGTGAGAGAGAGAGAGAGAAAGGAAGCAAAATGAAGCAGCTCTCATTTGAGAGGGCTGTAGGGGAAGTGATATCCTCAGTAAGAATCTGGGTTCAGATAGAATAGTCTTCTTAATGTGTTCTTCTAGATCAGCATCATCAGTTGAGAACTTGACAGAATTCCAAATCTTTGGACCCCACCCCAGACATACTGAATCAGGACTTCTGGGATGGACTCAACGACTTATATGTTAACAAACTGGTATTGGTTAGGTATTGGTGTGTAACAAATTATGCAAACCTCAGAAGCTGAAAACAATGGATATTATCTTTCAGTGTTTGAGGGTCTGGAATCCGGGAACATTAGCTGAGTGCCTCTGGTTCAAGGTCTGTCATGGGGCTGTGGTCAAGCTGTTGGTTGGTCTGCAGTCATCTTGAAACTGATGTAGTCTTAGAAGGGATAAAAAATGACTTCTGTGTTCTATTCTTAAGAGGTGGGTCGTGACTTCAGCTCACATTGGAGGGTATTACACAATGTATGAATACTAGGAATGAGGGATCATTAGGGATTATTTTAATGGCTGTCTACTACAAAGTTCTCCAGGAGACCCTGATGCACTTCAAGTCTGAGTAACACTGAGTTACAGTAAGAGGTCAAGAGGACCATTCAGAAAAAAGTCTGAGAATATAAGGAATTTTGTACACCATGGATTAGGGATTCCAGAGGGCACAAAGAAAGGACTTAGGGTTGTAGCTTTGAAACATTTTTGATGGTGTCCCACATTAGAAAATATATTTTTCATCCTTATCTCAGTAACACACACACACACACACACACACACACACACATGCACATCCCTGCCCCCCCAGCTGCACATAACAATATTAATCTCATTACATGTGATGTATTTCCTTTTCTACTGTATCCTGTCTTACTCTTTCATGTTCAATCCCTTTGCATTGTACTCCATTCCATTTTCTCTAAATAATTGGTGATTGTATCCCACTAAACTGACCCTATGATATGCCAAGAGGTCATAATTAGCAGTTATAAAATATTTAGGAGAGTCAGGGAGAATTAGAAGATAGGATCAGAACAGAAAGCAGATCTCAGTGAGTCTTGATAATCCTGGCTGATGCTCAGGCACGGTGCTGAGCATTCTATATAGGTATATATCTGTATATATCGTTACATATATAACGATATATATATTGTATATACTGTATATATTGTTATATATATATCGTTATATATATAAAATGATATATATATATATATAGATGTATATTATATATCATTCTATTACATTTGGAGGAGCAGTTTCCTTAATACAAGGGGAAACTGAGGCACAAAGAACTTAAGCACTTTGCCTGATTTCATAGAGCAGGCAAGTGACCCACCCAGGATTCGAACCCGCCAGCGGCAGCTCCAAAGGCTGGCTCTTCATGATTACCACCTTCTTGCTCAGGACATGGCCTGGACCAGGGGGAGGTGAGAAACAAAAGGTTCATGCATTGGTTTTTAGGACATTCTCCACTGATGGACTTTTGTGAGTAATGTGATCAATGACCCTACAACATCTTTGATAATACTTAGCCATCACACTGACAGTGCTTTCATGGATGTGCAGACACCCCTAGTATTCTTCAAATCAAGTCGGGTCCATTGGACTTCCATGCCTTCCATGGCAGAGTTTACCAGCCTGGCTCCCTCATAGTAGGTAATGCCCTTCCTAATGGCAGCAATACTTTGTCTTTACCCAACGAGTTTGCTTTCCTGTATTTTAGTCTGGTAGACAAGCTCTGTGTGTGGCTTTTAGGGGACATTCCAGTTGGAGTTGCTAAAGAAGGCAGCCTACAGTAGCACCCTATTGTGTGTTGTGGTATTAGGAGGGTACTTTGGTTTCTGGCTGTAAACAATGTTTCTTTGTCTGGACTTCAGGCCATCTTCCATACCTTGTCAAAAATGGAAATAACACCCAGCTTTCTAGATGATGTGTAGATGGATCAGCAGAGCTAAGTCTTAAACTCCACTGTATCTACTCAGGTTCCAGACTAAGCAAGCATGCAAAAGATTTGGACAGTATGAATGTGACTATTTCTCTTTAAAAATCTTACATTTGCATAACACTTTGCAATTTCCAAAGCTTGTTTTCATATACTTCTTTTTTATAATCCTTAAGAGTATTTTAAGATTAAAAAGGGGTGGATAGTTTTTTTTTTTTTTTTTTAAGATTTTATTTACTTGTCAGAGAGAGAGAGGGAGGGAGAGAGAACGCACAGAAGCAGGGAGAGAGGCAGGCAGAAGGAGAAGCAGGCTCCCCACTGAGCAAGGAGCCCTGATGTGGGACTCCATCCCAGGACCCTGACCAGAGCAGAAGGCAGATGCTTAACTGACTGAGCCACCCAGGCATCCCCAAGGGTTGATAGTTTTATAACCAGTTTTCTGTTTGTGGAAATGGAGACCCCAAATGTTAAATATATCATATGAATCCTAGATGTGGAAAAGTTATGTATGTATGTATGTATTTTAAAAATTTACTCATTCATTTATTTGACAGAGAGAGAGGGGGAGTGAAGGAGAGGGAGAAGCAGGCTCCCTGTGAGGCTTGATCCCAGGACCCTGGGATCATGACCTGACCTGAAGGCAGATGCTTACTTAACCCGCTAAGCTACCCAGGCACTCCTGGATGTGGCAAAGTCATTTAACCTAAGTCTTTGTTTCACAAAGGAGGGAACAAAAGCCCAGAGAAGTCAGGTGGCTTGTTCAGGGTCACACAGCTAGTAAGGGCAGAGTTGAATCAAGAATTAAAGTCTCCTCGTCTTATCACAATCTGCTATTGCTAATCTAATTTCCTGAACGTAAGTGAAGACATGGCAAATATGGTATCATTTATGTCCACATGTCTATAAGTGTTATGGAAATGTTTTATAAATGCAAAGTGCATCTGGAATGCAGTCTTTGCATATTTCTCTAATCAGGAATGTATTGTTCAACTTCTTCAGAGACCTAAAATTTCCAGACTTTAATTTGTAAGCTCATGATATTGTCTGTCCTCTACATGGACGATGCAATGCAGGATTATGTTGTTAGGGGATTATGAAGAGCTATTTGTCATCTTCAAAGTAAGGGGAAGCTCTGATGTGGCTTGAAAAAAAAGACACTATTGTTAATTGTCTGAGCTAAGTGGCTGGATTGTGGGCAGTTTTTGCATTCTCTCTAAGCATATGTTTGAAATGGCATATTTGCATTTAAGTGTGAGAATATAAAATGAAATTTCATCGTAATGCAGTGAATGTGGTCCTAAAATTATATTCTTATAAGACAGATTGCTTCATTGGAGGTTAGTGGAAGACAGTAATTTTAGTCGACCTGTCACAAGGACCGCGGAAGTAAAGATCCGTTTAATGGTGTTTTCAACAGACAGGATATTGCACCAAGGAAATACCTAAATGATCACAAGTGTCACTTCCTAACATACCTTGGATCTACTCATGCCAACGACAAGAATTTAAGTTTGTTAGAGGCTAGGAACCAATCGTCAATTACCTGATCTCCAAATTCACATTTAACATATGTGCATTCACTCACATGTATATATTTAGCTCCTCTAATTTACAGGTAGGACTTTCTTACTAAAGTTTGCTTATAAATAGGTTGTTTATTTTCCACCTGGAAACATGTACTAAGTGTTCAAAGCTGAGCTCAGTCCTGTGGGTAGGCTCTGAAGCCAAACTCAAAAACATTTGAAAACAACACTGTAAGGGTCTATTTAGCCAGAGCGGCCCCACCTCAGTTGAACAGCCATTTTGTTGTTTATGCAGTAAAACTTAAATTGACCCTGCACCCCCCAGAGGAACTTAATTAAAAGCAAGTCCAGGAAACCAGTTCCAGGTAGCAAAGCCCAAATACCAGGGTGGGTCAGGTCAGGTGGAGATAACAGCCCAAATGCAGGGATGAGTCTGGTCAGGTGGAGACATCCAATCAGTAGATCCCATATATTGTCTCCCTAGCTACCAAGGAGTATGGGCCCTGCCTTTTGGGTGCCAATTCTGACCAAGGTGATAGGCTAGTTCAAATGTCTATTATAGGGTAAATTGTTAATTCAATTGGTCACTTATGTGTGACCTAGAATGACTGTGCAGCTTTCTCTGTGTGTTACAATCTCATTCGCCACCTGTGTGTGGCCAGGCCCAACCACATGGCCTTTGCTCTATAAAAGTTAGTCTGTGAGGCAGGGAGGGGGTCGCTCTCTCTGTAAGGGGCAGCCACGACCGATCTGTTTGATGGTCGGTTTGATTCTTGATGCTTGGCGCGAAACAAAGCTTTGCTTGACCTTTGTTCTGTATCAGTCTCTCTCCTTTGACCATGGACCCATTCTTGGGGGACCCAACAACACTGCAGCTCCCATGGCATGGATAGTAATTTCAGTAAGTCTCAGATCCCAGTCCCCAGGTCCCAGTGCCCCAGGCTCCAGCACTGGGTCTTTTTTCACTGAGCTGGCTAGGTGCTAATCAAATCTACTCCTGCTCTGGAGTGCACAGTGGGACTGTAATTTCCAGCCTCACTTGCAGGTAGATGTGGCCTTGGAATTTGTGCTGGTCAACAAGATGTGAGTGTGGAAGCAATTGATTCCATGCCCAGGCTTGGCCCAGAAAAGTCTCCCAGGATTTCCTATATTCTTTTCTTTTCTGTTCACTAGCTGGAAGAGAAGGTCCCCAAGTCTCAAGGGGCTCATCCAGTAGAGGTTCCTGAATGATTGTGTGGAAGGCTGACTGTTACATATCTTCAGGGATTGTCAGATATGCAAAAAATAAATTTCAATTGTGTGAAGCAGTTGAACTTTTGGGATTTATGTCTCATAGCAGTGAGTGTTAACAAATACTCTTTTATGAATCCTGTGCCCACAGAGTTAAGCCACTTTGGTCTGAGCTTTTCAGGAAGACGGGATGGCTTAGGGTACAGGAAGCTCTCAAGGTAGCTGAGGAGGAAGGCTTCTTGCAGCAGAGGTATGGAGAAGGACAAGGGTATCAGGGTCCTCAACATTGGGTGAAAGAGTGTCCTCTAGCTGTGGCAACAGTTTCAGGTAGAGCAAAGGCAGTGTCTTCAGCATCTCTGTGCATTGCTTGCTTCATGTAATATTTCTTAATTGAGAGATTGGTGCTACACACACACACACACAATCACTTTTTTAAACATCTAAATTTTAATTTAAGATTGTGTCAATATCTGGAGAAAATGTGAAACCTAATTAGGAAGCTGTGGTTACTATAAGAATTCCCCTCTCTGATCTGTTAGGAGGCCAAGCATGATAGGGATACTGAAGCCCATCCTGGGAGGCAAGAGACTCTTCTGATGGCTGACTTTGGCTTGAGGACTCCCAGGCCTTCTAGATGTATTTTCCATAGACTGTGTGGCAGTATAGGAAGCTTCCACCCAGCCTCCACTCTTTTCCTTTCTCCTTGCCTGCAGGGGTCAGACTTGTTTCTCCCCATTTTTTTCAAGAGTCATTTCCCCTAATACTTTTCTTCATTGTTTAATCTGTTGTGGCATCTTCTTCTTGGAAGATCTGAACCAACACAAAAATCATTCTAATCTGTTTGGAGGTATAAAAAGGGACCAATTCTCTTAAAATGTGAGGGAGCTGTGGTTGTCTCATCTAGTTCCCTGACCAGGTGTGACTCCATTGCAGAGCACGACTTGGCCCTTGAGCTATAGATGGCATCTTGGGCAGAGACCCCTGTGGTCCACTCAAGAAACAGGACCAGAGTCATTAAGAAAGAGAATTTTTGCTTTTAGGTCCAGGGATCCCTGATGGAGATGGGAACAATAGAAAAGGAGGAACATAGACTAAGACCTTGCTCAGCTGGATGTTTTCCACAGGGATCTCTTAGGATTATTAAATGGAAATCCATTTCTGGTAATATTTTCATCCCAAAGAAAGGACGATGCTCAGACACTGTAAGAAACATCACAATCTGGTAAGAGGCAGAGCTGGTATTTGAACCCAGATCTCAGTGTCACTATTTGTTTTACTCTTTCTAATTTGCCACATGCCTCTTTTTAGAGAGCAGTTTTGCTGTGAAATCTTGAAAAAGCACTGTCTGTTATCTTTCTTACAGGCTGATGCTAGAAACCTACTAGTTTCAGAGTCTGGAGAAGGAAATGCCTCCTCCCATGGTTGTTGGACTCACCCCCGCCCCCCATGTCTTCTTTATGTGAAATGTCTCATAATTAAAAAGTACAGATTCTATACAGACACAGAAGCTTTTCAGTATAGACCACATTTCCAAAAGTGGTTATTATGCATGGATGTGCTTGGAGAATTAGATTTCTGTGCTCTTGACTTTAATTGCCCTGTCTAGATATGTGATTAAGCTTTTGTTCTTTGTTTCAAGATGACCAGTCAATGGAGTTGTGTGGTTTTCATTCTATCTGAAGTGCAGTTGGAGGACAGGCAACTGAGCCCGCTGCTTTTCCCCACTTCTCCTTCCTAGTTGCTATGATTATTATTTCAATATATTCAGGTCTTATTAAACACCAAGACTGATATAAAATAGCACTACACTATGGCCAATTTTTTAGCTATGTGAAGTTTTATTTTATTTTTTTTAAAAAAGTCATACAGGAAGATAACAAAGACTGAAAATTTTACTTGTGCCTTTACCCCACCCCACCAAGACAGAGCATATAGATGTAAAGTTTGTGGGAAGTCGGGGCAAACATAGTTTAACACAAAACTGTAGGGCCCTGTCTTTGAACATCTGTTACTATGGCAACTGATTTAAAAGCTTGAAAGATCAGGTTTTTTAGGCAACTTAACTAGATGTTTTTGAAAGTATGGGAACTAAAAATATTTAAAAAACAGACCCTTGTAGATCCCCATTCAGCTGACCTGGCTGACACAGCAGTAAGACATTGTTGTGACAACCGGAGAGAATGCACAAAGGAATGTGGCTCATAAACAACAGCTCCAGCCAGGAGAGCTAGCCTGGGCACTAAGGCGGCCATTTTCTCTCTGTTTTCCAAGAGATGGTCAGCTGGGCGGAGCTTACAGACTGCCGCCCCTCCCCCTCCCACTACAGCAGTACAAGGGTGCTATTCGCTTCATCTTCTCTGCACCTTTCAGTCACAGATGAAGGAGCCAGCTGACTTTCTCATGGGGCACAAGCATGGAAATGAGAGAAGTGAACTTCCTCAGAGAAACACAGTATGCATCTTGGAGGTACCTTCTGTGGATAACTATGCTAAATGTGACTTTCTTGGAGGAATATGATACAGAAATTGAGACTTACCTGCATGTTCATTTGGAATTGCAAACTACCAGAATTCTCTCTGTTCCATCTTATGCATAGGTTCAAAGTAGAAAGTAAACAAATAACAGTTTCCAGGGACGACAAACAAAAGGGTCCAAGTTCTATGAACACAGTTCTTCAGCCATACTGGTGAACACAGTAACTGAGGAAAGATTACAAAAGGAAGAGGAAGCCTCAGGGTCATGCATCCTTCTCTCTGTGTCACGAGTGGACCATTTAGGCTTCTTAGAAAATTGCATTTTTAAGATGGTAATTGGTCAGATAATCTTTGAGAAGTCTTTTCATCATTCTTGTGAATTTTTCAAAGCAGATTATATTACCTTAAAACTCAGACCAAGAAAACAGAAATCACAAGTGACTGGATGAAGGATTTTACTAGCTTATTAACTTACTGCATAAAGTCACCCATAAGAAACATCCTTAAATCTGCAAGGAATTTCTGTTTATTTATTTACTTGAGAGAGAGAGACTCTTGAGAGAGAGAGAGGGAGAGAGAGGGAGAGCAGGAAGAGTCGGGGACAGGCAGAGGGAGAGAGATAATCTAAGCCTGCATGCCCAAGGTGGAGGCTGATGTGGGGCTTGGTCTCACCACCCTGAGATAGTGACTGAGCTGAAATCAAGACTCAGGCACTTAACTGTTTGAGTTACCCAGGTGCCCCTGTGAGGAATTTCTAAAAGGAAAGAGAAATGGATAAATTCAGACTTAAGAGGAAAACTACACCTCGATTTCCAAGGTCTATTGAAAAAACAACCTCAGTCTTCAAGCAAGAATTGATTTGTAGAGAAATGTTTGCAGTACCATGTAACTAACTGGGCAAGTGTCAGAAGAAATATCCGGTTCAATTTCCAAACACTTACTTTATGTTTTGCTGTTGGTTCTTTTCTCACGTATGCTGTGTTTTACTGTTTGCCTGAAGAAAATGGTGGCTATGGAGTTAAAAGTCTGCTTTTCCTGGTATAGTGAAAATGGCAGCTCTCAAACTCTGGACTTTTGAACCCAAACATTAGTGAACTGAGGCAGGAATGAAATGTCTTTGTACTGATCTTTGACAAGATTTGAAAAATCCCTGTTGTTTCCAGAAAATGTCCTATAAATGTCAAAAGCCATCATATTCAAAGGGGCTGTGTTCTAGAGTCATCAGCAACAGCAACATCTAGTCGGCAAAGAAGAACACATAAGTCTGGGATTCTTAGTGAAGTTTATCCTGGATAAAGTAAAAAGGAATATTGTACAATAGATGTTTTTAATAGAAAATAAGTAGATAATTTTAAATATCTCTTATTAAACTCATAAGTACTTACTCTAAGCTTGACAGGTTAAAAAGTAACATGCAGATTCACATCTTTCTTTTCCCTCTTTCTAAGGAGATAATAGGATGAAAAGATCCATGGGCTTATCCTTAAGAGAAAAATCAGTGAAGGTAGAAAGAGGAACCTCACATCTTAGGGGATATGAGGGAGGAAGGAGAACTCTCAGACAGTGTGAAGAGGAACAGAGAAGAAAGGGCCATCCAGGATGGTGGAAGGAGACCTGAATAGTGGGAGATCTGTATGGTGCGGACGAGAGTTTATTTGAGGAAGAAGAACAAAAGACTGCATAAGCAAAGATAAAAAACAATGGAATATTACTCAACCACAAAAAGAATGAAATCTTGCCATTTTCAATAACATGGATGGAACTAGACAGTATTATGCTAAGTGAAATAAATCAGAGAAAGACAAATACCATATGATTTCATTGGTGTGGAATTTAAGGAACAAAAGATCACGGGGGGGGGGGGAGAGGAAAACCAAGAAACAGACTCTTAACTATACAGAACGAACTGATGGTTACCAGAGAGGCAGTGGGTGGGGGGATGGGTTAAATTGGTGATGCGGATTAAGGAGGGCACTTGTGATGAGCACCAGGTGATGTATGGAAGTGTTCAATCACTAAATTGCACACCTGAGATGAATATTACACTGTTTGTTAATTAACTAACTAAAATTTAAATAAAAACATAAAAAATTTTTAATAAACATTGCTTTGAACCCAGGAAAGGTTTATGATGGACATTTCTACTTATTCCATTCTTCTTTGAAAATTATATCACTCCAGAACCATAGTATAAGAGCCACTTTTTTGTATGAGTAATTCAGATGAATTTAATCCAAGAAACATTTGTAGGTGTGAGAGACTGCTATGTGTGTACTCAGTTCATCATTTTGAAATAGAAGTCTCCATAGCTTCCTTTTACATGGTTTTTCTTCCTAGCCTCTTTGCTATGTTATCTGAAAGATAAAAAGATGAGAAAGACAGTTTTTCTCTCTGAGAGCTAATAATGTAGTAGAAGACTTGTATGTTCCTTGGTGTAGCACTACTATGATTGTCAGCGACAGTTATGTATATATGTATATATATTTGTATATGTATATATATATATATAAAATAACAGTTATATGTAAGTGTTGTTCTAATTGTGAGGAGAATTCCAGCAAGAAGACAAGTAGATGGGATTGTTATTGCTGTTGTTGCAGGTTGGTGATGAAACAAGGAACTCTTCAACAAATGGTGCTTGGGCAACTGCTGACTCCTAGATATATCTAGATTATCCTTAGGAAAAAAAAGAAGTTTAACTCTTTACTCATACTTTACATAAGAATCAATTCAAGATAGATTAGAGACTTAAATATAAAATACAAAGCTATAAACATTTAAAACACAATATAGGGGTGCCTGGGTGGCTCGGTGGGTTAAGCCTCTGCCTTTAGCTCAGGTCATGATCTCAGGGTCCTGGGATCAAGTTCTGCATCAGGCTCTCTCCTCAGCAGGGAACCTGCTTCCCCCTCACTCTCTGCCTGCCTCTCTGATTACTTGTGATTTCTCTCTGTCAAATAAATAAATAAATAAATAAATAAAATCTTTAAAAAAATTAAAAAAATAAAAAATAAAAGCAATACAGAAGAACATTCTCATGATCTCTAGCTAGGGAAGATTTTTGAGAACAATATATAAAAATATTAATCGAAAAGTCTTGATAAGGACAATGTATTAAAAATTAGTTCTGTTCATTTAGACACCACAAAGAAAATGAAATAAGTTGAAAAAGGGGAGAAGATATTTATAATACACATGATCCAGAAAGCATTAATACCCAGGATATACAAACAAGTCTCAATAACCACTTTACTATATATATTCTTTTATATATGCCAAATATATATATTTAAAATTATAAAAATAATGTATTTAAGTGAAATAATTTAGGAAGTAACATGACAGAGAAAGCATTTGCACTAACCATAATTTCAGACAAAATAATTTCAATGCAAAGATATTTAAAAGGAAGAAGGAAATTCTGATATTTGTATAATTTCTAATACTTGATCTTATACAATTTCTGATATTTTATTTTATACAATTCTGATATTTTACACTTAAAAATGACAGTAATGCAGTAAACATTACATATATGTATGTATATGTACATATCTCCTGATAGAGGAGAAAAGATGTTTATTTGTATAATTGAAACACCCATAAGGAGAAACAAAATGTGGGTGAGTCTTCAGATAGAAATGAATGAGTCCAGTAGTCAAAAATTATTATGCCTATGGAAAATTAAGTAACATAATTAGCAGTTATTATTTTTTTAAAGATTTTATTTATTTATTTGAGATCACAAGTAGGCAGAGAGGCAGGCAGAGAGAGAGGAGGAAGCAGGTTCCCTGCTGAGCAGAGAGCCCGATGTGGCACTGGATCCCAGGACCCTGAGATCATGACCTGAGCCAAAGGCAGAGGCTTTAACCCACTGACCCACCCAGGTGCCCCCCAAAATAATTAACAATTAAATCCAAATATATAGTAAGCATAATTTAAAAATACATTTGGACAACTTATAAAAATCAATTATGTATTTATACATTAAGTACATAGGAACACTCAATGAATTTCAAAATTTGCTATCATAGAAGCCGCATTGATGACAATCATGCAATAAAAACTTAGAAAATGCTTTTATTTTACTCTAAATTTTTAATTTGGAAGTGTAAAATTAAGAAGTAAAGGGTAATAAATGGAAGCCCTTCATATCAACACCAACCAGAGATCAGCCATATAGGGGCCAGGGAAAAATATCTAGCTTTTGGTCGCATTTAATTAAAAACAAAAAACAGTAAGAAAAAAAAGAAAGAATCAAGCTTTCAACCTAAGAAGCTTCTAAATGAGTAACAACATCCACCCTGATCATTACAGTTACTGAAGATAAAATTATTGAAATGGGAAAAAAAGCTAGTAAATTTGACCCATAAAACCAAAAGTTGAATGTTTGCAAAAAACAGTAAAATATTTGTCATATATAATAAAGAAAAAAGAGAAAGAATGGAAGAATTTTTATTTGATACAAATAAATGTATCAAATTGGTAAGACACAAACATATTTTAGAACATTAAAATGAAGAAGTACAACATTAAATCTATAAATATGTAATAACATTTCAAGGATTTAGCCACGCGCACTCGATGTGAATTTAAGTGTGTAGTAATCTCTGTCTTTCACAGTCTAAGGCCCTGAAGAAAAGAAACTGAAGACTGATGCCAACTCAACATGACTTCATATGCCACCTCTGGTAGTGTTTATGGTCCGTGTCTCCCCAGTGTATTTGGGTAAGTTCTGCTGAGCAAGATGTTGGCAATGTTTCTAATGGACTGTCAGCATTTGATTACAGATGCGCTTTGTTTGGCCTGCATAGCATTTACAAATTATTTCTGAATTATTACCAGTTTTTTAAAAAAAGAAATCCAGAGATCTTACTTAAAAATCTAGGTTTCTGGGGCACTTGGTTGGCTCAATCAGTTAATGGTCTGACTCTTGATTTTGGCTCTGATCATAATCTCAGGTTCCTGGGATTAAGCCCGGCATCAGGCTCCGTGTTCAGTGGGGAGTCTGCTTGAGATTCTCCCTCTGGCTATCCCCCCACCCCCTTAAAAAAATCTAGATTTCCATCATAGTAAAACTGGAGTTAGTGAGGGTTGGGTGGGGCCTGTGTTTTTCTACCTCCTGCATCTCCTGTGGAGTGAGGGGGCCTCAATTTTAATCCCACTTCTGCCACACACCAGCAGGATTGTTTTGAGAAAGTTACCCTACTCTGAGTGTGTCAGTTTTCCATATTTGCAGGGTGGAGGAAATATTTGGCTTACAAAGTGATGGTTCAGGTTCATGGGTGTTAACTAAGGTAGAGAACATGGACACATCAACTAGTAGTTTCCTCTCTACCCTTTGTTATTGTTCTTATATAAAATCACTGCCAGCTGTTATTTAGTCGTAGAAACAAGATGTGCAGCACAATTATTTGACAGAACATTCTGTAGTAAGTCATATCCTCTGCTTGGTTATTTGCACAATGATCTGCATGCTGTTTGATTTGGGTTTAATCTCATGATTAAAGCCTCTGCTGGTTGCTAGCCATGCACCTTCTCACTAGCTTGTGAACTCAAGACCTGTTTCTTTTCATGACCTCCCCTAGCCTATCTTCATCTGTCATCTCTCTTCATTAGACTGTAAGCTTACCTAGGCCCCCCTTAATCCTCCATTTTCAGAATGTTGGGCAAATCTTGGCATCTAATAGACAACTCATTCATATTTGCTAAGTGACTGATTTTAAGAGATTGTTATATACAGAATTATATATTACCTATAATTATCTATAGTTAAATATAAAATATATAATTAATATATTTATATTATGTTCCATAATATGAATATAAAACTAAACATATAATTATAAAATTAAAAATATATTATGAGACAGAAACAGTGTATGTATAATTTCCAAGGCAATTTTCCTTTCAAATAATATGAAAAATTGTTTCTTTACTCCTTAAAGGATCTGTTATTTCTTAGTTCATTTGTTCTTTCATTTTCTTTTAAAACATCATTTGCAACAGAAGGAAAGCATATAGGACAGTGTCTGGCACATAGAAGGAATTTATTTGCTCATTCAACAAATTGATCTCCACTATTGTAATCACAAAGCAGTGTGATTTGTTGATTTGTTAAAATATAAAAAATAAGAGGCACCTGGGTGGCCCAGTTGGTTAAGCGTCTGCCTTCAGCTCAGGTCATGATCTAGGAGTCCCAGGAAGGAGCCCGGCATTGGGCTTCCTGCTCAGCAGGGAGTTTGCTCCCTCTGCCCTCATCCTATGAGTGCTCTCTCTCTCTCCCTCTTTCTCAAATAAATAAACAAAATCTTTAAAAAAAAAAAGTAAGCATAAAAAATAAAAATTCAGTGATTATCAAGACATGCATAGAAAGGTTGCACCAGGACCTACAAGGAACTGGCTGAATGGAGGGCTGATTTGATTTCAGCAGGAAGAAGCCATGATGAAATAATCTAGCACACCATTTACCAGACTGGAACACCCACCACAGGGTTTTCCAGGGAGAACTACCTTGTTTTCAGCCTGCTGAAGATCTTGGGAGATCTGCTGGCTTGCACATCAGTAAGGTTCAGTGCTTGCAGATGTCGTTGGTCCCAGAGCTGTCATACCCGTGTGATTGTGGCCCGGAAAGCAGATAGGAGATCATCAGTTACTTCTCTCCTTACTTTTGCGAAGAAATGGCAGTGAGTGTGCACATGTGTTATGGTTACTGGCTGGTGTGATCTTGTAAGAATCAGATTTCACAAGATGGAATAGGGAGTAGGGTAAAGGTGTGAATGCGGAGGAAAACGAGCGTGTTGTGAAAATTTTAGCAGAAGTTGTAAAGGTTATGATACAGGTTCTTGATTTTTAAGAGAGAAGATTGTTTTGAACAATTGCATTTCCTTTCTAGTGGAATGACATTTCTCCCTTTCTCAACAGAAGGTTCTGTTTTTCTTTTTGTCATTTGAGAACACATTCCCTGATTTCACAATTACCCATCTGAAAATTGCATGGGACCTGACACATGAAAGACACTGTGGAGAACATCCTGAAGGTGGGGTCTTCTTTGCACAGCCCCTACTTAGTACAGTTCATTGTCGTGGCAGCTGAGGACTCTTCTGTGCTGAACTGTAAGGGTTCTTGTCTGATCAGAGCTGTGCTGGGTGCTGCTCTAGACCTCAGAGGCTGTTGCTCTTGGGTGGCAGATCCACGGAGTTGTCTGAGTTCAGAAATGTATGAAAAATAGAGACATATGGAGACGGAAGAAGAGGTGACAAGTTTTTGGGTATGTGTGGAAAGCGTTTCTTGAAATAGCATGGTTTGACATTATTGCTCCACTTTCGCTTTTTCTTTTAATAATCAAATTTCAGTTCAAAGGCTTTTACATTTGGAGAAAAAAATTTTTTTTTTCATTTCTGTAAAATCGGGCCCAAAGCCTCGGGTTTGTATTAACATTAACAGCAGTATAAAAACAAGACTGTCTCGCAAAATGTAAATTTCCTCCCCCCTTTTCTGTCCATTTTTCTAGTTAATGAAATTTCCAATGAACTTGGGTTGGCTAAGGGGTGTTTAAAATCTCATGACCTTTTGGGAAAGTACAATACTAGGAGTCTAAATACTTGGAAGGAAATAATATTGCTTTTCAGGGAGCAAAAGTAATTGTTTGTCAATGACAAATGATGCTGGTCATATAGCCAATTGTTTGCTTGCTATATAAGTGCATTTATTCCTTTCCCATTTAATGGTATGCATTAACATTCCCAAATCAAAAATGATGGGGATAGAGTAAGATTCCACCCACTGCAAGCACAGAGCAATAGCACATTTTTCAGGGTGTGTTCTATGGGCAAATGGGAAGTTAATAGATGTTAAATGCTAATAATAAATAAATAAATAAATAAATAAATAAATAAATAAATTCCATGGTCAAAGTTTTGGAATTTTGACTAAGCCAAAGTTTGCTGCAACTCATCAGGAAGGAAGCTATAGTATGCAGAGATTGCCACACTGATTTGGCCCCAGGACCAGAGATCTGAAATCCTCTTTTGATATGAAGTCAGACAGGTCTAGGTTGACCCCTGTGCCACTTTGGGCAAATCATAAAATCTCTTTGAACTCTGGTTCATCGGCAAAATGGGTCCAATAGCGCACACTCCATCTTTTTGAGAACATTAAATGAGGTAATGCATATAAAACACTCAGCAAAGCTACTCCATAAGAATAAATGTTAATTTAAAATTATGCCTTTATCCCAAATTTTGGAGTAGGGGTCTATAGTGAAATACCCATATGCATGGGACTAGGATTTAGAAGCAGGTCCTGCTACTTTCTGACTAATCTCAATAAACCTCTTAACTAAAAGAATTGGGTTCCTGATGCCTTCACCTTAAAAACACCATCATCATCATCATCAATGTCATCATCAAAAATAACTACAACAACATCTGTGCTCGTTTACAAAGCACATTTATGAGAATCAAGTTAATTTTAAACTTGTTTTGGAAACTCTCAAACATCATGCCATTTTATCCACCAATTCTTCAGTATGTATCATTAATACTTCATACCGAAATTTACATCTCTCTGTATTTGCACATACTTACCATGCTATTATTATTCCTGAAAAAATTATCAATAATTCATCAACATAATGTAATGTTAGTCCACATTTCTTTTACCCATATTGTCTCAAAGTGTCATTTTTCCATTTCATAAGATTGGGTAAAGTATCAAGGCAATTGCACATACTGTGTATGTTGTTATATCTTTTGAGTTCACTTTTATTTGTAACCCTCTCCTTGTCTTTTTCCTTCCAACCCATACCACTCTTTTGTAAGAAAAAGTGGGTTATTTTTTTGCAAAATGTCCCATATCCTGGATTTTGCTGATTGCTTCATGGATGTGTCTTTTAACTTGTTCTATCCCCTGTATTTTTGTAGACAGGTAGTTGGATCTAGAGGTTCAGTTAGACACTGGTGCAATTTTTATATCTATCTATTTAGATAGATATAGATATATGGTATATCATGTATCTATATCTATATAGGTATCACCTCTTCTTTATATAGATATATACAATATATATCATATCACCTCTTCTTTATCCATTCATCTGTTGATGGACATCTAGGATCTTTCCATAGTTTGGCTATCGTGGACATTGCTGCTATAAACATTGGGGTGCATATGCCTCTTTGGATCACTATATTTGTATCTTTAGGGTAAATACCCAGTAGTGCGATTGCTGGGTCATAAGGTAGCTATATTTTCAACTTTTTGAGGAACCTCCATAATGTTTTCCAGAGTGGTGGCACCAGCTTGCATTCCCACCAACAGTGTAGGAGGGTTCCCCTTTCTCTGCATCCTCACCAGCATCTGTCATTTCCTGACTTGTTAATTTTAGCCATTCTGACCGGTGTGAGGTGATATCTCATTGTGGTTTTGATTTGTATTTCCCTGATGCTGAGTGATGTGGAGCACATTTCATGTGTCTGTTGGCCATTGATGTCTTATTTGCAGAAATGTCTTTTCATGTCTTCTTGCCCATTGGATTGAATTATTGATTGGATTATTTGTTCTTTGGGTGTTGAGTTTGATAAGTTCTTTATAGATTTTGGATACCAGCCCTTTGTCTTATATGTCATTTGCAAATATCCTCTCCCATTCTGTTGGCTGTCTTTCGGTTTTGTTGACTGTTTCCTTTGCTGTGCAAAAGCTTTTAATCTTGATGACACCCTGATAGTTCATTTTTTCCCTCGATTCCCTTGCCTTTGGCAATGTTTGTGGGAAGATGTTGTTGTGGCTGAGGTCAAAGAGGTTGCTACTTGTGTTCTCCTCAAGGATTTTGATGGATCCCTGTCTCACATTGAGGTCTTTCATCCATTTGGAGTCTATTTTTCTGTGTGGTGTAAGGAAATGTTCCAATTTCATTCTGCATGTGACTGTCCAATTTTCCCAACACTATGTGTTGAAGAGACTGCCTTTTTCCTATTGGACATTCTTTCCTGCCTTGTTGAAGATTAGTTGACCACAGAGCTGAGGGTCAATTTCTGGGCTCTTGATTCTGTTCCATTGATCTATGTGTCTGTTTTTATACCAGTACCATACTGTCTTGATGATTACAGCCTTGTAGTAGGGATTGAAGTCCTGAATTGTGATGCCACCAACTTTGATTTTCTTTTTCAACATTCCTCTGGCTATTTGGGGTCTTTTCTGGCTCCATATAAATTTTAGGATTATTTGTTCCATTTCTTTGAAAAAACTTGGTGGTTTTTTGATAGAGATTGCATTAAATGTGTAGATTACTTCAGGTAGCATAGACATTTTCACAATATTTGTTCTTCCAATCCATGAGCATGGAACATTTTTCCATTTTTTGGTGTGTCTTCTTCGGTTTCTTTCATGAGTACTTTGTAGTTTTCTGAGTACAGATTCTTTGCCTCTTTGGTTAGGTTTATTCCTAGGTATCTTATGGTTTTGGGTGCAATTGTAAACAGGATTGACTCCTTGATTTCCCTTTCTTCTGTCTTGCTGTTGGTGTATGGAAATGCAATTGATTTCGGTGCATTGATTTTATATCCTGACATTTTCTTGAATTCCTGTATGAGTTCTAGCAGTTTTGGAGTGGAGTCTTTTGGGTTTTCTACGTAAAGTATCATATCATCTACAAAGAGTGAGAATTTGACTTCTTTGCTGATTCAGATGCCTTTAATTTCTTTTTGTTGTCTGATTGCTGAGTCTAGGACTTCTAGTACTATGTTGTATAGCAGTGGCACTAGTGGACATCCCTGCCATGTTCCTGACCTTAGGGGAAAAGCTCTCTGTACTTCCCCATTGAGAATGATATTTGCTGTCGGTTTTTCATAGATGACTTTGATGATATTGAGGTATATACCCTCTATCCCTACACTTCAAAGAGTTTTGATGAATAAAGTGATGCTGTACTTTGTCAAATGCTTTTTCGGCATCTATTGAGAGTATCATATGGTTCTTTTATTAATGTATTGTATCACATTGATTGATTTGTGGATGTTGAACCAACCTTGCAGCCCAGGAATAAATCCCACTTGGATGTGGTGAATAATCCTTTTCATGTACTGTTGGATCCTACTGTCTAGTATTTTGGTGAGAATTTTTGCATCTGTGTTCATCAAGGATATTGGTCTGTAATTTTCCTTTTTGATGGGGTCTTTGTCTAGTTTTGGGATCAAAACTGTTGGCCTTATAAAATGAGTTTGGAGTTTTCCTCCCATTTATATTTTTGGAACAGTTTCAGGAAAATAGGTATTAATTCTTCTTTAAATGTTCAGTAGAATTCCCCTGGGAAGCTGTCTGGACCTGGGCTCTTGTTTTTTTGGGGGGAGATTTTTGATGACTGCTTCAATCTCCTTGTTATGGGTCTGTTCAGGTTTTCTATTTCTTCCTGGTTCAGTTTTAGTAGTTTGTATTTCTCTAGGGATGCATCCATTTCTTCTAGATTGTCAAATTTGCTGGCATATCCAATTTGCTCATAATATGTTCTTATAATTGTTTGTATTTCTTTGGTGTTGGCTGTGATTGCCCCTTTTATTCATGATTTTATTAAGTTGGGTCCTTTCTTCTTTCTTTTGGATAAGTCTGGCTAGGGTTTATCAATCTTATTAATTCTTTCAAAGAACCAGCTCCTACTTTTGTTGATTTGTTCTACTGTTCTTTTGGTTTTTAGTTCATTGATTTCTGCACTGATCTTTATTATTTCTCTTTTCCTACTGGGTTTAAGGCTTCTTTATTGTTCTTTCTCTAGCTTATTTAAGTATAGTGTTAGGTTGTGTACTTGAGACCTTTCTTGTCTATACACCTTCCTCTCAGGACCACCTTTGCTCTATCCCAAAGAATTTGAATAGTTGTGTTTTCATTTTCATTTGTTTCCATGAATTTTTTCAATTCTTCTTTAATTTCCTGGTTGACCCATTCGTTCTTTAGTAGGATGCTCTTTAGCTTCCATATATTTGAGTTCTTTCCAACTTTCCTCTTCTGATTGAGTTCTATTTTCAAAGTATTGTGGTCTGAAAATGGGTCACAGTGATCCCAATCTTTTGGTACCAGTTGAGACCTGATTCGTGACTCAGGATGTGATCTATTCTGGAGAATGTTCCATGGGCACTAGAGAAGAATGTGTATTCTGTTGCTTTGGGATGGAATGTTCTGAATATAACTGTGATGTCCATATAGTGTATTGTGTCATTTAAAACCTTTATTTCCTAGTTGATCTTTTGCTTAGATGATCTGTCCATTTCAGTGATGGGGGTATAAAAGTCCCCTACTATTCTTGTATTATTGTTGATGTGTTTCTTTGATTTCATTATTAATTGGTTTATATAATTGACTGCTTCCATGTTAGGGGCATAGATATTTAAAATTGTTAGATCTTCTTGTTGGACAGATCCTTTAAGTATGATATAGTGTCCTTCCTCATCTTTTATTATAGTCTTTGGCTTGTAATCTAATTTGTCTGAGATAAGGGTTGCCACCCAAGCTTTCTTTTGATGTCCATTAACATGGTAAATTGTTTTCCACCCCCTCACTTTAAATCTGGAGGTGTCTTTGGGTCTAAAATGAGTTTCTTGGGGCTCCTGGGTGACTCAGTTGGTTAAGCCTCTGCCTTTGGCTCTGGTCATGATCCCAAGTCCTGCTTCAGGCTCTCTGCTCAGCAAGGAGCCTGCTTCCCCCTCCCTCTCTCCCCATCTCTCTGCCTACTTGTGATCTCTATCTGTCAATAAATAAATAAATAAAATCTTAAAAAAATAGTTTTTGTAGACAGCATATTGATGGGTCTTATTGTTGTTGTTGTTGTTTTTAAAATCCATTCTGATACCCTGTGTCTTTTGGTTGGGACATTTAGCTCATTTACATTTGCGGTAACTGTTGAAAGTTATGAATTTACATTCAGGGTGACTATTGAAAGGTATGAATTTAGTGCCATTGTATTGCCTGTAATGTGACTGCTACTGTATATTATTTCTGTTCCCTTCTGGTTTGTTACTTTTAGGCTCTCTGTTTGCTTAGAGGACCCCTTTAAATATTTCCTGTCTGGCTGATTTGGTGTTTGCAAATTCTTTTAAGCTTTGTTTGTCCTGGAAGCATTTTTTTTTTTTTTTAAATCTCTCCTTCTATTTTCAATGACAGCCTAGCTGGATATAGTATTCTTGGCTGCATATTTTTCTGGTTTAGTGCTCTGACTATATCATGCCAGTCCTTTGTGACTTGCCAGGTCTCTGTGGATAGGCCTGCTGCCAATCTAATATTTCCACTATTGTATGGTACAGACCTCTTCTCTCTGCTTTCAATATTTTCTCTCTGTCACTAAGACTTGTAAGTTTTACTATTAGATGATGGGGTGTGGACCTATTGTTATTGATTTTGAGGGGGGTTCTCTGTGCCTCCTGGATTTTAATGCTTGTTCCCTTTGCCATATTAGGGAAATTCTGTACTATAAAATTTACTCCAATATACCTTCTGTCTCTCTCTCTCTCTTTCTTCTTCTTCTTCTGGGATCTCAGTTATTCTAATATTATTTTGTCTTATGTTATCACTTATCTCTTGAATTCTCCCTTTGTGTTCCAGTAGGTTGGTTGTCTCTCTTATCCTCAGTTTCTTTTTTCTTTGTCATTTGATCTTCTATATCACTAATTCTCTTTTCTGCCTCATTTGATTGCACCTCATTAATAGCTTTTTTGATTTCAACTTGGTTAGATTTTAATTCTTTTATTTCTCCAGAAAGGAATTTTCTAATATCTTCCATGCCTTTTTTGAGCCCAACTAGCACCTTGGTAATTGTCATTCTCACCTCTAGTTCTGATGTGTTACCAATATCCATATTGATTAGGTCCCTAGATGTCAATACTGCCTCTTGTTTTTTTTTTTTTTTTTTTTTGTGGTGAGTTTCTCCACCTTGTCATTTTATCCAGATAAGAATAGATGAATGAGACAACAGAACAATAAAAGGGTGGTGAGGACCCCAGTAAAATATATGTTGACCAAATCAGAAGAGATCCAAAACTGGGGGTAGAAGTAAGGGAGAAAGATAATAAAAAATAAAATAAAAAATAAAAAATATATATATTAGACTGGTGAATAGAACAGAGCCACACACTTGATTTTGGGTGTATTCCGGTCTCTTAGAAGAAACTACTTCCCAAAATTTTAAAGAAAGAAAAACTTATATATATACAAAAATAAGGGTAAACATGATGAAGAGTTGGACTATGAATGTAAAGATGAAAATTTTAAAAAATTCTAAAAAAGGTATAGATAAGTTGGTTGAAAAAAGAAAAAAAAGAAAGAGGAAAAAATGTCATCAGGTTGGAGAGTAGAACAAAGTCATATGCCAGATTTAGGGTGTATTTTGATCTATTAGAAGATAGTAATAAGTAATCTTCTCGGGTTCACCCTCAGTAGCTTTTGTTCCCTGAACCCTTTCCATAGAGCTTTGGAGGATGGGAATGAAAATAGCCGCCTCCCAATCTCTGCCCCTGTAGGAACTGAGAGCTCAGGGCCCCACTCCTCAGTATACCTTCAGAGAAAAGCAGTCAATTCCTCCCACCTCCCTGGTTTCCCACTGCACTCTGAGCTCACCTGGCCTGTGACCGAGTGTTTCTATCTCTGGTGCATGGCCCTGTTTGGAGTCTCCAAACCCAGCTGATTCCTGCAATGTGCTCCTGCACTGCTCCTTCCAGAGGAGGAAGGTGAGTCTCCCTGGATCTGCCATGTGTAGGGTCCTTGCTCAAAGAGTAGTGGTCTGTGTCTTGGATGGTTTAAGATAACTCTGAGCTGAGAGCTCACTCCTCACCTCCATTTCTATAGCTGGCTTCCCCAGGCTGACACCTGGCAGTTCTGTCACACCGGAGTCTTTCTGTGACCCTGCAGGTCCTGAGACCACACTGTCCCTCTGAGGGTTCCACCCCCTGCTTAGCCTCTGTAACCATGTCCCCCAGTGGAGCAGACTTCTGAAAGTTCTGACTTTGTGCTCCACTGCTCCACTGCTTGCTGGGATCTGGCCTCTCCCACTGCTGTCTATCTTCCTTTCACTTCAGATTGACTTATCTGCATTCTAGAAAGTGGTCAATTGTCTGTTCCTAGAATTGCTGCTCTTCTTATCTTCCAACTCCTGTTGAGTTTGTAGGTGTTAGGAATGGTTTGATAACTAGCTGAACTCCGGGGACCTGATGATATTCCAGTCTACTCCTCCTCCATCTTGCTTCCTCTGGTCCAGCTATTGTTCCTTGAGCACTTATTATGGGTCACGTTATTACCTTATTTCAACTTCAAAATGACCCTCAACTTTGACTTTTATTATGGTCACTATCATTCCCATTTTTAAGGATGAGGAACTTGAGGGGAAAAAGAGGTTATTACACAAGAGCTAAGTGTAGGATGTAGAATTTGAATCCAGTGTTTATGGTTTTGCCCCAATATTTTGCTGCCTATGATATTTAGGTAAATGTTTTATAAATGGTAGACCTCCATAAAAGGTTAGATATTTGTTTGGTGGAAATAGCATGGACTCTAGAGTCAAAACAGCCTCTATTTACCTTTCGACTTCATCACCCCCAGCCCTGTGGTTTTGGGCTCCTAATTCCTATTAGTCACAGTTTTTCAATCAAGAAAAGAGAAATAATGATGTGTAACTTGATGAAATTTTGTGAGTATTTGAGAAAGCATTAGAGTCTATGGAGACTCTAGCACAATGTCTGAAAGCATAGATTCTAGATCAATGGTAACTATTATGCCGGACCCCTCACAGTCTCTTGCATACTTTCATACTCAGTGAGTTTTTTTTTCTAATTTGATACTAGGTAGTTACTCTCAAGGAATGGAGACAAAGGGGTAGTAGTGGCAGGTTGCATTATTACAGCTAACCCCAGAGATACAGATCTAGTTTGTAAATTCATTTATCAGCTCATCCCCACACCATTTATTTCTTGCCCATGCTGTTTGAGAAACTTGGAGAGGCACTGTCTACAGGGCAAGCAGGATCACAGGTGGAGCGTGTCCTCGAAGGGCTTCACTTCTGCAAGGTGACTGGTATCGATGTGTTTCTAACAAGTAGGTACCAATGCTTCCCATCCATCCATTTGCCAAAGTAGGCCAAATGTCACCCAATACATGCAATTATAACAAAAGTATAAACTGCACAAACCACCAGTGTCCTGTACTTTAAAAAAAAAAAAACAAAAACCCATCTTTGGTTGATAGAGCTGAGTGAATTTTTATATTAAGCAAATAAAAAGACATTTTGTATATACATTTCAATAGAATTACAAATTACTCAGAAATAATTTTCAACTTGTTATCTTAAAAGGGGATGCCAAGAGCTTTGACTTCTTTTGGAACGTTCATTTGCCATAATTCTTTTTTTGAAACTCATTAAATTTTAACTAGATGCACACACTTTCTGCTCAACTTGGGGGAAAACATATTTTAAATATCTGTCAAGTCTGTCATCATTGCTCATAGAAATGTACCTAATTGTAAGCCTCGAAATGCTCATCTGCTCAGAGGAATGCGAACATGTCAACCAGAGAACACGCAGGGGATGCACATGTACAAATAGAGGGACACAAAATCTTCTCAGAAGTTTCCCGGTGCCTTAAAACTGGAAGGCTCAGTTTGGAAATTTTTCACTCAACCTTACTAAGGACTTGGGGGGTGGGGTGGGGAGAGAAAACCCACTTATCTTAAAGATTCATGATTCAAACGCCTGATAGAATCTGCAGTTTCCATAGTGCTGGGCTCTAGATTTCCCTTTAATGTAATTAAGCCTCAAGATTTATGAATACAACAGGCCAGAACTTGATCCGTGTTCATTTTCAATTACTGCAGTGAAAGGGCCCTATCCAGATGTCTCTATTTACAGCATTCAGGCAGGCCGGACCAGGGGCCGAGGGGGGAGGGCCCACAAATTGTCACACTTGTTAATTCTTCACAGAGGATACTCAGCCGAGGTCCTGGCTTTGACCCTGTGACAAAAGGCTGGGGGCCCCCGGGGCAAGGGCATCAATGCTTCCAGGGACAACACGGTGACCTACGGGGGTCACTCCCTCTGCTTTGTAGGTATTTGTGTAATAATGGGGTCCATTCCTTATTTTTATTTCTGTTACAGTTCTGGGAGCATCCAAGGGAAAAGACTGGCTCTGATGTGAAAGACAAACATATATAATGAGAGCATCAAGTGTCCCCTGGCAACAGTAACCACGATAAAATGCTACAGGGGAAATACACAGTATGCAGTGACCCACATAATCGGGCCTATTTTGGGAGCATTGTTTTATTTTTCTTTTGAAGCGTGTTGTGTTTTTTTTTTTCTTCCTTTTTTCTTTTCTTCTTTCTTTCTTTAAATATTCCCAGGTCTGCAATTTAGTTTTGCTGGGATGATTGGAACACAAGTGTCTTATCTACTTGTTACAGTTATAGTCCTGCTCATGTGCATGTGGATTTTCAACCACCAAATACCCACCTGCTAGGGCGGCCTAAAATATTCCATTTTATTTCCATTATTTTTGCTTTAAAATATTTCTGTGCTTTCTATGACCATTCTACAGGTTTCTTAGACGTGTGCTAAGTGTTTTCTTACACTGATGTGGGCGCTGGCATTGAGGTATCATTTTAAAAGGAAAATCCCACACAAAAGGCTTAGAAATAAGAGCCCAGCGGGAGTCTCAGAACCTCTAATGAAATGAACTGCAGCCAGTAAAAAGCCCCAAATCCTACCCCACGCTTTTCCTCTGTGGCGTGTGTCCGGTCCACCATTTCATAGTCTCAACTCACAGACCAGAGTTGTTACCTTGTGAAAAAGAATGAATTGGGATATTGCTTCTGCTGAACAATAATTGGCTGTTCTATTAACGGGATACTCAGGAAAATGGAATTGTTGGCCAATTCTCTTCCATTTCAGGAGGCTGTTTCGTGAAAGTATTGCAAATCTCTCCTTGATGAGCCCCTTTAAATCAATTTTGGGTTTCTTTTTTCAGTCATGACCTTCACAGGACTCAAATTCATTTCTGTCAATTTAAAGAGATTTGAATGGAACAAGGGATCATTCAAAAATAGAGGTTTTTTTTACCCCCAGATTTATTCCATTCTTGCCCCTCAGACCGACATCTCTTTTTTTCTTTAAAAATTTGATTTGATTATTTAATAATTTTCTTTAAAAATTGATTTAATAATTCAATACTAAATCCAGTCAGATTCAGTAACATTTCTCCTGCTGGCTCCAGTGAATATATTTCAGATACAAATGGCATCATTTCTGATCATCTAGTATTTCCTCTTTTGGAAGGTGCGTCGTACGAGGTATATAGGGCCCGAGAATAAGGGCTCTGAAGCTTTTTGTGACTAGTCATTCCTTCTGGAAAGCTGTTATCTTGACAATTCCAGCAATTGATCTGAACATTTTATAGAGGCACTTGTGATCACTCCGACTGTACTGCGAGGAAATCCCAGTCCTGTGGTATATACTGGAGCAGTTTTCCTCAGAACAGCACTGAGACCATTCGAATGGATGGGGATATTTCTTTCATTAAGTTGTATTTACTTAGTTCTTTTGCTATTTCTGATTGCTCTATTGATTATCAGTACATTTTGTTTTCTAAAGTATCTTCAAGTTTACATGGATTTGGTCTTCCTCTTCTTGTGGCCTCTTTCCTTCTCTCTCCAGTCTTTTCCTCCTTCTCTCTTGTTCTCATTTTCTATTAATCTCTGGATTTCTATGTTTTTGGTTATGACGATAACGACCATGTAAAATGGTTGTATAGGAAGGGCCGTGCACCTTTTTCCCTTCCTCACATACCCTTTGGTTTTTAAAAAAATGCTATTTTGAATGCAGTATATACCTTTGCATAATTTTGTACAGCTAATAATAATTATGGAAATTTCTGTTGCAAAAAAGTCCCCACAGCTTCAGTTTTGTGCCAGAAAACCTTTTGTGTAAAATCCCTTGCGTTAAAATCCCTGCTCAGGCAAGATCCCTGCTCTCTGGAGGGATGTGATACCAGGGTTGGGCTCTAGGAGGCAGAGCTATGGCAATGTATCCCCAGAGGACACCAGGAATGCGAACCACTCTCCTGTAAGGTTCTCTGAAAATGCAAAGGTCAGGCTGGAGAAGCCAAGTTCAGTTAAAAGAGTGGACACAAACACGTCTGGAGGGCTGGCATGGGCACAGAGCCAACTCAGAGAACTTGGGAGCCCCGCCTGCAGAACTCTGGGCTGGGGCCATTCTGAGAGCTGGGGGTCACTGAGATCCTTATAATCATCAATGGTGTAGTCTCCTGTGTCTTACTCTGCCTCTTGTCTATTGCATCCCATAACCCCTCCACATTTGGGGCCTAGGTGGTCTTTCTAAAATGTATCTTTGCTTTAAAAGTCGCACCTTGGCTTCAAACTTCTACTGCCCTCCCACTGGCTAGAGGATAAATTCCAAACTTCTTTACAAATTTGTAAGGTCCTTTGCCATGGTAAACCCTGCTTCCTCTCCAGGTTTTTTCTGCCACTAAACTCACTTTCTTCTCACTTCTGCCATTTCTCTGAACTATTTTTTTTTTCTCTGCACATGCCATCATCTTTCTGTCATTGTATATGCTGCCTTCCTGCTCATCCCCCAGTCTGAGCTTCGTTTGGACGGAGCTTCCTTTAGGAAGACTTCCTGCACTTTCTGGTTTCCCTGGACCAAGTAAACAACTCTCCTCTAGTATAGCAGTTGTGTGGGACACGTCTATTGGATTTTCTCTTTCACTGGTGGGTTCAGAAAACCAGAAGCACATGGGTAGAGAATGCTGGGTGTTTGTCAACAGTAGAGACAATATAAATAAGCCATTTATGCCTTATAAACATGGCTACCAGAAAACCCCCAAAACCCAAAACTAAAAAGCCAACAAAAAACGTAATAGAATGTGGCATACAGAAAACGATCTTCTTGGGGTTCCTGGGTGGCTCAGTCTATTAAATGTCTACTTTCAGCTTGGGTCATGATCCCAGGGTCCTGGGATCGAGCCCCACATCAGGCTCTCTGCTCAGTGGGGAGTCTGCTTCTCCCTCTCCCTCTGCCTGCTGTGCTCCCCCCAGCCCCCACCCCGGCTTGTGGTCTCTTTCTCTCTGTCAAATAAATAAAGAAAAGAAAAGAAAAAACCAAGCTTCTTAAAAGTTCTTAAAACTTAAAACTTCTTAAAAGTTTTAAAAAGTGTTCCTGCATCCCACTTGGCAGTTGGCTATAAATCATGAGTTTTGTCTGTGGTAAATAACTGGTTTATGCCAGATCCTCCTGCTGTATCCAAGTAGCTGCTTGTCATCTGCTGCTTGATGGAGATCAAATGATCCTGGTAGCACTGTGTGTTGTCTAAGAGTCTCTAGGTTTAAATGAAGGCTGTGTACCCTTATCTAAGAAAAGTACATGCCTGCTGACATCAGGCTTTTACCATCATTATTTTGGAAACTCAGAGACCCATGTTGATTATTATAGAAATTTTCAGATGGAAGATTGTTGTATTGAGAAAACAAAATATTTTCCCAGTCAGTGAAAGGAGATTTGGCTAGGTAGTACTTTAGAAATAGATCTGGGCTGAGATTAATTTAAATGCCACTCCCATGCTAAGTATAGAAATTAATGACGATTCCAAACAGCTCTAGGCTGTAAGACAGGGAAGCAAAGTTATCTTTTAGAAATGTCATTGACAACAAAGTTGTACTAGACTAGAATCAGGGTTCAGTTGATGTTCTTTTCCAGAAAATTAATGTCTAGTGACTTTATTAGATGTTGTTTCTCTTACTTTGATCTCCCGTATTAGATACACTTTCATCAGCTCATTCATCTAACCACTGATTCATCCATCCATCCATTTACCTATTCATTCCTTACCCTCCCACCCACCCATCAGTCTGCCATGTTTCCTTCTATCCATCTCTGCATCAGTCCATTTATCACACAGTAAATCTTTTGTAAGCATCTACCCAGAATGAGACATTCTTAGTTACAGAGGAGATGAAAGAACAAGCAAAACAGTCTCTCTCCTCAAAACGCTAAAGGTCACTAGTGGACTCTTAGATCACCACAGCGGGGTCCTAGATAGACTAAGGGTAGACTATGAATGTTGCTGTGCACTGGAAAGCGTGAAGCATGGTGCAAACAGTGAGGTGGGTGGAAGGGGGACCTGGGGTTGTGTGCAGGGGAAAATGGTGGCTCTGGCTAGAACCATAGCTTGGATAAAGGGACAGAGGTTCTTCAGTGTCAAACAAAAGAGTGTGGAGAAACTTTGGTGATTTCTTACAGGGGAAAATAATGTGAAGGCTAACTAGTCTTTAGGAAGATCAATCCAGTCGACTGGGGAGATGGATTGGAGGAGGGGATAAGAGAGAGATAAGAGGCAGAGAGACCCGTTAGTGCTTCAAGATAATTAGGTTGGCTCTGATCTGGGTCACTTACAACACATGGACTGGGCCACAGTTAAGTTAGGGGACTTTCCCATTCAACCTCCTCAGGTATGGTCACATGTCAGGATAGAAGAGAGAAGTTATGGTTATGTTATTCTTTTTGGCTTATGTTTAAGGTTGACTTTCTCCTAGATATTTAGGAGAGGGATTTGTTTATTCAAAAGAACTGTTCTTGAGCTAAGCATTCAGGTGGCTTTTGCTTAGAAGGAAGATAGAGTTACCAAGCATGAGTTGGAGAGTGGGGGAAGGAGAGGCCCTTTCTCTTAGTAAAATAACATCAACCTTAGAAACCAACCTTTTGTCCTTGCACATACTAGTTGTAATATCTTTTGTGTAAGCACTGTGAAAACAAATAATTGACTCATTAGTGATGTAGCTTTGAAACACAGCATACTGGATATGGAAGGCTAAAACAGAGGTGAAGAATTTTGGAACAATTCTCAAGGTCACTAATATGAAAGAAAACAAAATTGGAATCATGCAAAGTATGGAACAGTAGATTCTTTTTATAGAGCCATAGAATGTTTGTAAAGTTACTTCAGAGAAAAAATGTCTTCACTGTCTTGGAAGACAAATTGTTTCAACTCCCTGCATACATCAGTAAACACAGCACATATATGAATAAACTTGCCCCTTTTTGGTAGTGGGCCACTGCAATGCTTTCTTCAATGTTAAGAAAATGTCTTGTCCCCATGAATTTATTATCCCTGCATAGCCCTGTTGAAGATAACCAACCTCAAACCTCATTGCAGAAATGTTTTCTGGCTACCACTGGATTTTCAGTCTCTCAAGAAAATTGTCCTAATATGTTGAGCTCAGCCCAGGGTTGGCTGCTTGTTGTCCCCTGAAATGCACTAAGCCTTCGGTTCATAGAATGATCTCTCAGATCTTGAGGGCTTGCCCAGCATTTCAGATCAACTGAAAAATTCTAGGAGTCAAACTCTTTTTCTACACTGTTTTTATGTCAACTTCTGTATTATGTATAAAATGCACATGTCTTCATGGAATAACACACATTTTTATTACTAAAAAAACCAGCAGCCAAAATGATACCCCACCACACACATGCATATGCACTCAGTTGCAAAAAGGCCAGGAACAAACATTTTCAAATGAAGACAAAGGTGCCTTAGGAATCACTGCTAAATCATTGGGACCCATCGGAGAATGAGGACACTTGCAAGAGAAGGCAGAGGGGTTTTCTCTTCCTGGAAACGGGGGCGGTGGGGGAGATTGAATAAAATTTGGCACTTTCTCAGTGTAACAGCTGTGCCTGTCTCCACAAGAAAACACCATCAAGCAATTCGTGAATTCATGTTAAATAATTGCTCTTCACGTAAGGTGACTATTGTGTTCTGTCCCTCATTATGAAAATCTTGTGGTCTGATTTTCAGCACATTTAATCCTGTTCAAAACCAAATTAAACTCTGAAAGCATATGTTACTGTAAAGTATGAGTCACAGACTGTCATGATATTTTGCAGAAGATTATTCAGCAGCTGTCTTAAAAATAAAAAAGCAAAGAGCTACATCTACTCTCTGCTTGTTATGTGCCAGAGCCTATATTAACTGATTCATGGGCCAGCATTAGGGGAGTGTGGCGGGAGAGGCAAAGCTTTGCATTCAGAGGGTCTGGGATTAGAACCCACAACATCACCTTTTACCAGAGAAGAGAGCTCTCCTGATGGGAGGCCTGCTTCACTGTCTAGAAAATGCTGGCAAGAGATAGTTGGCTGAGCCTCCCCTGGGCTGACCCTACATTCCCCAGACAGTGCTGGGAGAAAGGGAGGCTGTTAAAAAGAAGTCACCTAATGGCTCTGGTGTCTCAGACTGTGGCTTCCTCTCAGTAGCAGGGTTGAGTGGTTTAAAGGACACGTGAGACAATGTGAATATTTTGTTACAAAATGTATTAATTTCATTGACTTGACCAGAATCTGCAAGAAAAGAAAGGGGTCTCTGATGCCAAGAAGTTTTCGACAGGCATGCTTAGATTTATAATATAAACAATTACACCCTTCTAAATATATATTTTTTATTGTTTCTTTTGGTTTCCATAAAATATCCCCCACCCCCCCAGAGAAAGCCTATACCCCATTCAGGGTACAGGGCTACCTACCTCGCCAGAGTAGGCTTGTTCGTGGCCATCTTTATCACCATGAACATCGTGGTACCCTAGGCTACTCTCATTGCTGGCCGTGCAGCTCTTCTTCAGCTGAAACCAAGTATATACAGGTCTGCTGGGCTACTGGGGTTGAAATCATGAAGTGATCCTTTACTCAAATCCATTACCTCTTACAGACCCATGTGGTCTGACATTCAGAGGTCTCCACTGTCCTTGTATATTTGGCGCTCCTATTTGGTGAAGATTGGCATTCTCTCAGATTGTTAAAAAAAGTTTCTTTCTCAAACAAACTTTAACTTGTGAGTCAAAGAGCTAACGCATGTGGATGCCTGGCACATGTAGGTGTAGGTGTTTGATAAATGGTTGCTTTGCTTTTGTTATTAGTCATTGGAGGTCACAGAGCTAGAAAGGAAGGAAGAGACAAATGAAACATGTCAGGCTCCAGAGCCCATGTTTTACCCGCTTCACATACGACTCAGCCTCTGCTGTGAAAAGAAAAGCCAAGTTCACTCTTTTGATATAGAGATTGGTATCTCTCAAATTTTGTTCCAGTTTATCTGATAAACACCACAGAGTGTGTTTGTATCACAATGATATTTATTTGGTTATTACTGTATAGTTGAGGTAAAATAATCTTAGTGTTTAATTGAAAGGCTATTAATAAAACAGGGCTTGGCTGTGTTCAATGCATTTCTCATTTTGATTTTGAAATATGACATTTTGCTTGTGCTCATTCAAAGGTTAAGAATTTGGACCTAGTTAAAATGTTAGTGAACAGAAAGAGTTCCAGAACATGTGATTTATAAGGCTGGGGTATCAGATGGTGTTTGCTGCCTTGGTAACAAGTCCAGTTGTGGCCCCTGTGTTTATGTGTCATCTTACTTAATTATGCTCTACAAACTCAGAGCACCCTAGTTAGTTGTGAGGGCTCATGGCCCTGATCACTCAACCCATTATCAGGAGAAATAATACTGGGCTCTCTTATGACCTGTATTTATACGAGTAGGAGCAGTGGATGGAATTCAAATGATCAGGGTTTTTTTTTTTTATGATTTTATTTATTCATTTATTTGAGGGGAGGGGAAGAAGGGGGAGGAAGAGAAACAAGCAGACTCCCCACCGAGCATGGAGCCTGACTTGGGGCTTGACCTCATGACCCATGAGATCATGACCAAGATCCGATGCTTAACTAACTGAGCCACCCAGGTGCCCCTCAAACGATCAGTTTTATGTCCTTTCTCTCTCTCTCCCCTTATCTTTATCACTTTCTAATTGTCCATATCGTAAATTTACTTTCTGTAATTTTATTTTTGGATAATTTCTGTATTTTATAGTACCTGATGATACTATCAAATGGGAGAAAAGAATAGAGGGTTCTCTAAAGAATATATTGCTATAGTTTTGTGTGATCAAATTGACAGTAAGTCTTCCTTGATCATTCCTGCTTTTAAAATGTTTGCTTATTGAGAAAGATTAATAGGGTTAAACATATATCCCTCCTAGAAGAGTGTTATTGCTATAAAAGAGTGATGATTTTTTAGGTACACAGAGAGTTGATTAGTTGCATACGAGCTTGTATCACGGATAAGACTGGTAAATGAATCTGCCAGTGTTCAATCGAATGTTCAATAGAACGGACGAGAGAGGTTGGGAACCACAGCATGGTCTTTTGTTGTTCTTCCATCTTGAAAGGAATTAAGATATTAGTGAAAGCTCCTGGGGGTATATTTAGAGGTATTTTGAGGAGAGATTTTAGTGCAAATCCCTTATTTAGTAGCTGAGTATCCTTGGGACAGTCAGCCAATCTCTCATCTGAAGAGAGAGCATAATACCTACTCTGCAGGGTTGTTGAGATGTACTCAGTAAGTGCTGATCCCTCTTTTTCCTTAACCTAGTGCTTAACTTCTAAGACAGTGAATGGATGTGAGTTTAGAGAGTCTTCTACTTTTAACCAGATTTGCCAGACAAAGGTTGCTCTGATCCCTATGGTGAGATCCTCTCTGGAAGTAATTGTCAGTGGTGCCAGTCTTCCAGCTGTACTTGCTGGACAATGTTACAGCCCCAAATGTTCTTCTTGCAGCTCTTCTCTAGGCATTACCTAGAACGAAGATGGTAAATAGAGGCATACATTCCTCATCCACATGGGACTTGGCTGTGCTGTTCAGAATCATGCAATCAGTCATGGTGCTCTTTCTCTAGAAACCTGGAAAAACTCAATGTCCTGATAACATTCCAGGCAGCCAATACCAATTGATCTGAGTTGATGTTCAGGTTGGAGGGGATTTACTCTTCTGACCAAACAGCTCTACAGGAAAAAATTTATAGCACACACATTTGAACACAATGATGGACACTCAGCAATAGGCACAAAAATATTTCTACCTTTTATTTACACAAGTACAGAGAAATTAAATGAGTTACTTGAAATCCCAAGTTGGCTACAGAACCAGGATTAAAACTGGGGGCTCTTGATCTCAAAATTAAGGCTCCTTTTGTCTAAGTTTTCACTCTGTGCTTATGAAAAGGTTGCCTCCCTGCCAATACTACATGCTGGATGACAAGATGGCAGTAGTCCTGGGGGATTCAGATGTCAGCGAGGATGTTGGATTAAATGGTTTTGAGGATGTCTTCTGGGCTCCAGATTCTAATATTCTCCCAACACTGTCACTGAGGAATGCAATTTCCTAAACAGGAAAAGTCTCAGGAAGTAAGTTCCATGTCCGGAGCTCATTTATAATTACATATGCAAGACGCTAAATAAAATTTTGGTTAATTAGCTTTTCTCTGGTTTCATGAAGCACAGCTAGTACTTCTGACCATGTCAGTGTGTTTGCTCATTGAAAGGTTGTGAAAATGGTGAAATTTGGAAAGTAAGGATTGCTCTATAAATACTTTTACTCTTTTAAAATCAAGGAGCTTCTAAATGCATGAGAGTGATCATTTTCTTCTTGGTAGTGGAGAAATCTTATTCCTCTAAATATCATTTTTAGATAGGCTCTGTAAGAAAGTTGGCAATTGAAGATAATTCATGACATATCAGAAGTGCACATCTGTCCGTTTCTGACCACAATGAATATTAAGTAGATTTTCAAGTTTTTTATTATGGGTAACACAGTGATGTTCTTATTGAACCTTAAAAGCCATAGTGAGCCTCTCTTGTCTCCCATCTTCCCCTTGCAGCGCTGTAAATCCAACTTCTGCCTGTCCTATTGTTCAGAAAAAAGCAGCCATATTGTGCTGATTGGTATTAAATTAAAGCAGAAAGAGAGAGACACAAATGTGGAAGCCCATCTTACCAGCAGGGATACCGCTATCTTTTATTTTGCATTTTGGGAGGGTCAGAAAGTCATGACAGGCATCTGACCTCTGATAACCTCTTTGGTGCTTCTGTGCGTAGTTTTTGGGGGAAGAACTTAATTAAATACAATTGAATTTCCCTGCTAACATTGCCACTGAAAAGACTCCTTTTAAATGGCTTGGTGTTTGCTGGTGAGGAACAAACAAAGATGCTTCTTTTGTTCCTCAAAGAAAAGTTAGCATATGTTAGTTAAGGATTTGTGATTTCTTTGACTAGACTGGCGGGTTCCTAAAAATTCAATGAGTCTTCTGAAATGAGACCCACAATAAAAGATAAAGCATACAACTAGCTAAAACTCTAACTCTTCTTATGCATGATAATTATGGTGGAGGTTAGTGTTTTTAAGACTTCACTATGTTTTTTTGTACTCAAAGAAAAATGAGGACCTTAGATTTATGATGAAGTTGCTAATATTTGGCCACAAAAAATATAACTGGTTTGTCTCTTGGATTCTCCAGCTACCAGAAGAAAAGAACTGCCGGCAGTTGTATATCTAGTACTTTCTGTTAGGAAACCATTAACAAGAGGTGTTGACAGAAAGAATATGCAGTTTTTGGTTATGAACAATTTATCATGCATATTAATGCTGATAGGAAGCTCATCTACAAGTTACAGTTTAATAAAAAGCAATAACCATATAAATATGTGTGTTAAAAATCCATTTTCCCATTTTGATAATGGGAAAGTCCATTTTGATAATTACTAGGTAGTTATTTGTTATTCTTAGGGTTCTGAAATCAGAGGAACTGAAGAATCAATTTTATAATCAAGACCTAGAGAAAGAGTGGGTTATTTTGTTCAAGTTTGAGTCTTAGTGCTCATTTTGAGAGGAATCAGGTTTGTGTCTTAGATGCAAAGAATCTTTTAATCCCACATGATTTTGTTTTCCTTGAAGAGAGGATTAGAATGAGAAACTGATGCTTTTGAATTTAAAGTTGACTATTGTGTGTCCTAAGCCTACTTCCTTGACTCACACCCTCTTCCACTATTTGAGCTTTCTCAGGTCTCTCTAATTATTTAGAGGGTGAGGGGAAGTCAACACTTGACCCTGCTGACCTGTCTGGCTTCTGTCTCATCTCTTGTTTAATACTCAAGGTTGAACTGCTAAAAGTAGTGTGTGCTACACCCACAGCTTTTCTTTCCATGTCACTATCTCTCTGGAGTCTAGTCTCTAGGTTCACCCATGTGGGGTACTATGTACCCCAGCTGAAGCCTCCAGCTTTGGGGCCACCATGTTAGGTTGAAAGCATGTACCCTTAGCAAGGGTTCTAAGCCAAAAGGATAAATGGAGGCTGAAATCCAGGTGCATTTGCAGCTCCATCAAACCCTGTCATGGGGATGTATCGGTGAAGAGAGGGCAACATTTTGTGTTTTGTAAATTGCCTGAAGGCTCCACATTTCTATTTCCCTATTTCTATAAAGAAATGCTCACACCCCATCATGGCAAATGTAATTTTTTTTTTTTTTTTTTTTTTTAGTAGCAGTTAAATGACCTAAGTGAGGATTTCAGAGTTCTCTCTTGGTTTCCATTTTCTCTTCCAATCTCAAGGAAAAGCAAGTATTTGCTTTTAGCATAGTTGATCCCCGAGCACTTTGCAAATGTTTCCACAAAGCCAGCTGCCCTTTATAGATCCCCCTGGGAACCTTTCTTTTGGTTACTAACCCTTAAGCACCCACAAACCCTATTTGCGAAGATATTTGTCATACGGGAAGGGTCCATGAATCTTCACATTTTCAGAGGAAAATGCTTAACTTCCAGTTTGGAAAGCTCTGTCCTTTGGCCAGGACCTTTAGGCTTGCCCGAAGACTAGCTTCTCCAGCCAAGGGAAGACAAAAATATGCAAAAAAAACAAACAATACCTCTGTAGTGTATATTGGCTCACTCTGGTAGGCTGGAAAACTCTTGAGAAAATTCATCTTGAAAGGTTTCTTGGATTTTTTAATAATTTTGGAGCTAAGTTTCTGGTTATGAGTATTGTAGTCACATGGAATCTCAAGTTCACTTCATTTGCTTCCTCATAGTTCAGTACTGATTCTTCCCTGGGACTTTCTTTCATCACACCTCATTCTGCTCTTTCCCCTGGATGCGTTTAAAAATGCCAAGTGTTAAAATGAATAAAGGACTATAGTCAAATACTAGGAGGAATCAAATTGCAAAAATTGTCAGTGGCAGAGCCTCCGTAACTCCTGAGATGCAGTGCTGTCCAAAAACCTGATTGCGGATTCACATATCTAAGAGGTAGTTCAAATATGTCGACTCTGTGTGTGTGTGTGTGTGCACGCGCACACGCATGTATGTTCATGCCTGTGTGCACAAACAGAAAACTTGAACTCTCCAGCCCATACCACCTGTTTTCACATCATTGTTGTCACAAAAAGGTTTTCTTTCTTTCCTTCTTTTAATTAGCTGAGCTGTCCTATTTTTCAGTAACTTGCCTCTTCCCTAACATACAGGCTGTAACCGTATTTCTTTTCATTAGACCTGGGCCTCGTTTGTCATTTATACCATACTTTTGCCTTTCTCTTTCATTTTGAAAGAAAGAGAGGTTTTCCTATTATTTTAGAGCAAAGCACCTCTGGTTTATGTGGCGACTCTTGTGGCTTTCTAAATGCACTTGATTTAGCTTTCAATGTGTAATTACTGCCAAACAAGTTAATTGCTTTATAAGTGTCCAAAATTCCCTGGTTTAATTTTGCTTTCATTTACCAACCTTCATTATACATCCACTGTTCAACATAAACACAAATGATTGTTAATGAATGCCTAATGCCATATTCATTAGAAAATCAGGTTAATGACTGGCAATGAATATCCCAGCTCCTTTATTCTTCCAAGACATTTTTTTTTTGCTTGTTGATTACAATAGTTTTTTTTGTTTTTGTTTTTGTTTACAAAGAAATTCTACCTGCAGTATAGGCTTGCTTTAAAGTTCAAGATAAAGCTTTTCTAAGAAATCAGAAAACCCCAATCCCTGATTCTTTCTGCTTACCTATGTCTTTACCCTTCAGAAAGAATCTCCTATAAAATGGAATAGTCAGAATAAACATCATTCCCTTGGACTATTGGCTATCATAAAGCCTTATTGTTTGGACAGCAAAAGTCTCAGGATTTTTGTATACAGGCGTTCAGGTGGTGCACTGAACAACTTGAGGAGGTATTGTTTGCTTTGCACTCTGAATGATGTGGAATGTGTTATCCACAATCTGAATAACTCAGGCAGTAGCCCTGAGAAATCTGCGTTGAAATATGTCACAGCAGTGTCACTTGGGAAAGCATTCAGTGCATGCTGCTAATTGCCCTAGACAAGAATTACTTTCCAGAAGACAATCAGATATGTGAAGATACATGGTTGGAGTGCATGGTGGAAGGTCCATTGAGGAAGAGAACTGAGGTCCACATCATGGAGACGGGCCGATTCTTGTTTTGTAAGTGAGACCCCTTCCCTTTCTCACAGATGTGGAGTTGCTTTCCAAATCAAACTTGACAGCTGGGTTTTGAGGGCCATTTGTGTGCTGACAACAGAACAGAGGATTATGTATGGGCTTGAGCACAGAACCCAGGTGCTAAAATTTGGTCACTGGCTGGTTGCTACATGCTGGTGTGGACTGAGCAGTATCTAAAAGGAATGTTGGTGATGTAGTATTCCTTCCAGTTCTTATGCTCTGTGACTCTTTTTTGGTATCATGAGTCAGTCCACCTGCATTCTTTAAAACTATTGATTGGATGCTTACCATGTGCTTGGCATGGATTTGATGTCAGGGATATTGTATTGCACACACATTTCCTGGTGTTGTGGGAAGAAAACAAGGGTGACTCAATGCCCCAATGCACTTGTCAGGTAGCACCAGGGTGGTATACTTAGTCGCTCAGTGTCAGCACTCTGAAATCTTGTTATGCTCCCCACTCTTCTTTGGATCTTTTTTCTTTATTCTTCTATCTGGAAACTTCTACTTCTCTTGCCACAGTCCTTTTGTTTTGGTATTTTGATCTCAGAGACACCCCTGTCTCTCCCAGTTTTGTCTCTTTTTGGGGTTCTGTTTCCATCAGCTGAGTCTGCATCATCTATAGTCCTTGGCTGCACCTATGTCTGTACTCCATGTGTCGGTCCCTCATAACATTTAGGGTCACTGAACTTTCGCCTTAATTTGTGTGGTTCTCTGAGTACTAATTCTACCTTAGACTCTTTAACTTCCTCAGGGAAATCATGTAGTAGACTAATTGTTTTCCTGGTGTCTGGACATATGCTTGTAGCCTGGTCATAGATCTGTTAGGATATTGTCTTCATGACAACAGGCTTTGCAGGTCAATGAGAAGCTGAGGCATGATTTTAGCAATTATTAAACAATAAAAGTTCAAGGACCTGAAGGTTGTGACTAAATAAACAAATAGAATGTATCAAATTGAAAAGCAGAAGTATGAAAATAAATCCTGATATTATCTTACCGAGGTTTGATATTTTAGTATCAAAGTTCCAGGATTCTATACCATCGGCACATCCTCAGGGTGACCCCCAAATGGACCTATGGTAGGAATTGTATATTTGTATCAGTCAGGTTTCTGCTATGATAATTCTGCACAGCAAACAACTCCAAAATCAGTGGTTTTCAACAAGCAGCATTTGTTTCTTATTTATGTTCTCTGATCTGCTTGTTGGCCATGGCTCTGCTATGCTCAGCAGGGACTGGCTTAAGGCCATGGGTCTAGTCTATTAGATTTGTCTCCTTGTTCTGGGACCAGTGACTACTTGGGGCATGTTTTTGTTTGTTTGTTTGTTTGTTTTCTCCTAGCTAAGATGGAAACATAAGAGACCAAGGCAAACCCTGTGTGTACATTTAAAGCTTCTGCTCCTGTCATGTGTGAACATGTCACTGGCTAAAGCAAGTCATGGGGCCTAGCTCGACATCAATGGGACAAGGAAACACTTCATTTACTCAGGTGGGGAGGACTTCAAAGCCACATGGCAAAGGATATAAATGTTTAAATCTATTTCATCCTACTATATTACAAGGTTCTCAAAATACTTCATTTCTCACATTCATAACATTTGTTCCAGTTGAGATTTTGCATTTTTTGGTATGATACTTTAGCTACTGCCTGTGTTTTCTTCTGGACCTTGAAGGTAGGAATCGTGTCTGTCAGGATTCACTGTTGTTCCCCCAACACCTAGCACAGTGTTCTGGAAGATATCAGGTACTCAATGAATGAAGAGCCATTGTTCAAGTGAATTAGCTTCTAGTCTCCCTAAAAATTATCACAGGAATGGAAATATATCTTTGTGAGAATTACTGGTGTGATACTAAGGCCTTGTTTCAAACCTTTCAGAAATCCTCTCGCTACATTTCCATTGTGAGACCTGCAACCCTATGGGAGAGGAACATATCCCATGCAAATGTGAGTAAGTAGAGTGGTGCTATGCAAAATGGTGTCCATAGTGGAATTGTTTTGGTTTCAGTTGCTGGATGCATAAGAAAATTTGTATTTTGCTTTTACCTTATAACTGGGAAAGATTTTCTTTTAAATTTCAAAATAAGGAGAACATTAAAAGACATATCCTATGGAGTTTTGGATCTCTGAGATTTATAGTACATTTTTATCTTTTCTACGCGGATATGTAACTGAGAAAATAACTTATTCATTGGATAAGCAATAGTAGAAGTCACCGCACATTAGGTGTGTGTGCAGTGCTTGTGTGTGGCACAATGTACAGAAACTGGGACAATAATGCCATCTAATATAATCAATAACAAGAAACGACTGAGTTCATCAAGTGAAAGACTGACATGTTTGTCATGTTCTCCCCCATCCCATATTCTACCCACTGGTTGCTAATGACGTCCTGTTGGTGAGAGCCACAGTGTTTGTTGCTACAGCATGCAAATGCATGTCTATAAATGACTGCAATGTGCACATGGAGATGGTCGCCATGGCTGGCCTGTCCAGTTGTCATGGAGCTGTGGGAACTTCCCAGGTTCCTCCCACCAGAGCTCTGTGGACAAAAGTAGGATCTGGAAAGAAAAAAACCTTTCAACCAACACTTAAATTTACATCCAAAGGGCTCTAATTGCCTTCATTTCCTTACTATTTACCACACCAGAATGGCAAAGCCCTTTGGAGAGGACCACACAGCTCACTGACACTGAGGAAATCACAAAGTCCCAAGCATGTGTGGAGAGGGCCATGCTAATTATGTCTTCCAGAGTTTCTGCTTTCCAAAATTTGGGAAGCAGGATTGCTCCAAATTACTACTTGTGGAGAAGTAGCATATGATAACTGCAAATATTCAAGAGGAGAAATCAAGAGACGTGAAAAATCATATTCTAAGAGTAAAGAAGAAGGCCAACTGTAGGAAGAGGAGAAACATGACCTAGTTGAAAAATGTGACCTGGTTTTCTAACTGTTCTTATATACCACTAAAGCACAGAATGTATCTAAATAAGGTGTCTGAAATATGCGCTTCTACCAGTCATTTTTCCATTTGGGCTTCAAGAACCTCTTAAGAATTAACCAGAGGATTCCATGACTTTCAGCATGGACTGTGTTCAGGAGGAAACAGACCCTAATGAAGTCCCTTTATTTCACCACTAGTATTTTAAGGCTCTAAGAAGGCAAAGCTTTGTGGAAGGGGATCACAGGCCCATTCACTTGACAAGGAGTGACACACATCATAGAGAGGATTGGAGATTGCTAATTAGCTTATACTATAGAGATAGAGCCCTTCTCAAGCTTATAGACGGTGCCACCTGGGTGCCTAGCGCGCTCTTCTTCCTACAGCTTAAGTGAGCACCAGGAAGCAAGTGCAGGCCTACATGAGATCAGGAGGTTGACATAGCTGGATCCTCTTTCAAATTGTTTTGTCCTCTTTTTTTCTTTCTCTGTTTTCTTTTCCTTCCCCTTCTCTTTCTGCATTTGTGTGACTTTGGAGGAATTATAGAAGAGGACTAAGAGATTTTGAGATGTGTATCTTCTAAAGACTTCTGTGTTATTTGTCATTGTTTTATTATACTGACTACTATACACTTTATTGCATATTATATAGTATAAGTTGTATATTATATCTTGTACATCATATACTACATATAACATATCTCATATAGCATTAGATATCATATCTAATATATTGCCATATATTACATATCAAATGATCTCTATTTGTATGTGTATATTTTCTAATTCCATACATTGTATATTAGATTTACTGACCACCTATGTTGGTCAGAAGGCTCTTCTGAAAGCAGCAGTAAAGAAAAACTCTTTGCCTTCCAGGAGCCTGTCATATAATGAGGAATGTAAATAATGGATAATTAAAAAACAAAACAGTAATTGCAGGTAGTGAAAACTGCAACGCTGTGAAGAAGATAAATAGGAGTAATCAGGTCAAAGATGATGTGGGTGGCAGGAGTATATGGCCTTAGTTAAGGTACAGTGGTCTGGGGAGTCCTCTGTAAAGAGGTGATATTTGAATCTAGTCCAGAGCTGTGAGAAAGAGACACCCAGGTAACATTCTGGTTCACAGAAAGTTCTTGGAGGCAAACTATTCCAAGCAGAAAGGACAGACTGAGACAGATTGGGTTTAGAACACTGAAGAGTGGACAGAATGTGACTGCACTGGAGTGGAGACTGGAGTGGATGGAGCAGTGGCAGGGGCCAGAGCACAGAGGGCCTCCTGGCCAGTGAAAGGACTTTGTCTTCTACATGCAAGGCACAACCTGTAATGAGAGTTTATTTTATAGCAGGAGATGAAATGATCTGATTTATTCTTGAATAGGTTCAGTAGGTACTATATGCAGGATGAATTTTTGGGAAATAAGAGACCTTGAGTCCCATTAAGAAATTCTTGGATTGTATCAGAGAGGGGAGACAGTGGCTAGGACTAGGTTTGTAGCAGCTGAATGAGTTGGAGGAGGTAGTCAGACTTCAGAAATATTTTGGAGATGGAACTGAAAGGCTATCATAATGATTTGAATATGGGGTGTGAAGAAAAATCAAGGAAGAGTTTTGGACTTTTGGCCTAAAACCTGGGATGGATTGTGGTGGAGGTGGTGGGAATCTTGAGAATAGGTTTTTGAGGGAGACCATCAGTGGTTGCATTTGAAGAATGCTAAGCTTGAGATGCTTAGTACTTAGTATCTCGGTAGTTAGAACTTAGTCTCATGGTCAGACCTTGCTGCAAGAGGGACAGGGAAATGTCCGCTTACTGGGCACATCATAACCTCAAACTAGGGTTCCAACATAGAGGATGAGAGGAGAATGGATGTGGGGGTAGGTGCCTAACAGTATCTGCCGTAGAAATAATAACAATATGACCCAAAATATGGTTTCTAAAAATAATTACTCTGGAATGATTCATGAGCCAAAGAAGAAATAATGATGACAAGTAGAATACTCAGAATGGAATGATAATAATTTTAAAAGTGAGAGATGCAGCTAAAGTGGTTCTTAGAGGTAGACTTATACTTTAAAAGTTATCATAGAGAAAAATGAAGGTTGAACAATAGAGAGTGAGGCATTCAATTTAAGGAGGAGTTACTCAAACAACAAAATGAATTCAAAGGAAGCAGGAAAAAGGAACTAATCAAAGTAAGAGGAAAAAGTCACCAAAATAGAAACCAAAAAATACAGTTAGAGATAATTAACAAAATCAAAAACTTGCTATTGGAAGGAGTGTATAAAATAGATAAACCAACCAAGATGGATCAAGGAAAAAAAAGGAGAAACAATATTATGGATGAAAAGAGAAACGTAAGTACTGATACAAGGGAAACTTATAAAACCTGGAGTCAATACTATAAATAACTTAAGTGAACAATTAAAAACACACTATTGAATCAATATCCAGAAATTTCCATTTTCTCAAAAATAGCAGGCCAAGAGTTTTGAGGCTGAGTTATTAAAATTTCAAATGTCAGGTAATCGTTATATAGAGGAAAAGGAGAGTCTCTTCTAAGTTATTTTTTTTTGAAGTTGGCAAAACTTTTAAAATAAAATGGGATACTATGGATTAATCTCATTTATGAAGACTATTATATTAAATACTAGCAAAATCAAATTCAGTAATGTATACAATAAAATATATCATAATCAAGTAGAATTTATTCTAGGGATACTAGAAGAGTTTCTTATGAAAAAATCAATTCATGAGATATATAGCAAGAGACTTACAGAGTAGAATCATATAACCATGCCAGTGGATATGTCAACATTAATTTATGGGAAATAAAGCCTCTTTTATGAAAATGGGAATAGAAGGGAACTTCCTTAACTTGAAAAAAATCTATAAAAATCTACAGAAAAAATAATTAGACTTAATAGGGAGCCTTCGGAAGCATTTCTATTAAAGTAAGGGAAAATAAGAATGTTTACTATTATTGTTTCTATTAAAAAATGTCCTGGGGACCAAAGCAATGAAATATAAGAAAAAAAAGATATAAAAAAATTTTGGGGGGGGAAATAATATTGATTATATACCTTCAAAATCTAAAATTATTTCATAATATTAAAACTTATAAATTATTAAAACCAAAATTATAATTTACTTTGGAATAGGTATAACAAAATATTTGTAAAGCATATATGGATAAAAGTATAAAGAATTACTTAAGTGTATATAAAGGAGGGTCTGAATAAAGGAAGAGATGCTATGCTAATGAGTGAGAAGATTATCATGGAATTTTCCTGAAGTTAGAGTGGGTCATACAAATTGCATGAAAGAGAAAAGACTAAGAGTAAATGAGAGAGTTATGAAGAATAAAATGTGGAAACTTTCTGACCAGATATTGAAATTTTTATAAAGCCATAATAAGACAGTGAGCTCAAGCAATGGCTGATGGGGGCACCTGGGTTGTTCAGTGGGTTAAGCATCCAGCTCTTGGTTGTGGCTGAGGTCATGATCTCGAGATCATGAGATCGAGCCCTGTGATGGGCTCTGCACTCAGTACGGAGTTTGCTTGACATTCTTTCTCCATTCCTCTCCTTCCTCCTCTGCTCCTTTGCCTGCTTGTGCTCTCTCTCTCTCTCAAATAAATAAAATCTTTAAGAAAAAAAAAAAAAGAAGAGGCTGATAGAACATAGTAGAATACATACTGCTTTCTGGAAAGGATGACTTTAAGTGGTTCCCCATTTTAATCATGGAGCCATATCAATGATTGTACACTAAACACATATTTTAAAGTCATGAGCTATTCAAGGCTTGTATATAAGCTGTCGTGGATTCGAGTGGAGAAAGATGCAGTAGAGGTAGTCAAAAAACAAGTTAGTAACCTTGCAATGGATCATTTCCACAGCAAGGGGTAAAACAGTCATTTGAAGGAATGAACCAGGAGGTCGCTAGTCATGGGTGAGCTGAGGACTGTGGAAAGTAAGGTAAATGTAGGACGGGTCATGAGAGTTATGACCTAGACAAGAGCATCAGTTCCTCAGCAGGTGTGTGTGAGTTAGATTTGCACAGGGAAGGCATTTTTAGATCTTCCATGAATGAGTTATTTGAGAAGTGGTGTGTCTTCATCTCAGCATGCCTTGGTAGCAAGCTGATTCTCCATCTCCTCTGTGATTTCAGCAGGAAATGAATCCAGCTGTGGCTCAGATGATCTGGGGACACATTTTATGTTCGACTAAAGTGCTTTGGCAAACTTTTAAGTGTGGCCTCTAAGTAATTTTAGAAATGTTTTCCTTTTCCAATATCCACTATGAATATCTGAGAGAAAAGAAGAGGAATGCCCATTCACTTTGACCCAAAACTGAAAAAAACTGGCCCAGAGGATAACTGGAGAGTCAGTGTCCCACAGAAATGACACAAAGGTGGCATATCTGCATCCCTGGGGGAGGTCCTCTTAGAGACTCTGCTGGTGCCCAGGAATGTGCTCTGCCCAGAATCAGAGGGCACAGAGCTGGAAAGGGTTGCATTGCAGAGGTGGAACCATAGGCACAGAACTATGAATGAATACCTCATGCTTTGCCTTATAACAGACCTGGGTTGTTGTCAGTGTTAAATGAGTTAATTAGGGTTAGGTGTTTCATTCATTCAAAAAACTATATTAAGTGCAATTTATACCAGGCACCGTTTTAGGCTTTTAGCAGTGAACAAAACAAATGACCTTGACTTCATGGAGATTCCATTCTAGTGTGAGAGTTAGACAATACACTGAGAGGTCAGATACTGGTAAGTACTGTAGAGAAAAGGTAGGATCACAGAATGGGGGCATGTGCCATTGTTGAGTGTACCAAAAAGGATTGTTATTTGCACTCAACAGAAGCTGACTCTGGTTGATTCGTCAGAGAAAGGATTGAGCAAAATAAAATTGGGTGGTTCACAGGATCTGTGGGAGGGCCACGGAACCAGATCTGGGGGTAGGCTTCCTGGAAGAGTGATTCAAAGAACATGGTACAGCTGATCGAATTGGTGGCCATCTCCATCACCTCCACCACTGAAAATGAGATGCCACAGTTTGCACTGCTGTCATTTCTGTAGGATGCTTGAACTTGCAGCAGAAAGAGAAATAACTTCCTGCCATTACCTCCCATGTTACTAATTCATGAGTCCGGCTGCTGGTGTCAGTGCCTGGACCTTGACAGTGTCCCTTTCTCAGATTTATTTTAAGATTCAACAAGTTAGGGCTAATAAACAACTTCAGCAAAGCTTCAGTAGGCAAAATCAACATGCAAAAACCAGTTGTGTTTCTGGATGCTAGCAAAGAAGAGTGAAAAGGAAATTAAAAGAGTTCTATTTACATATTTATTCCATTTATGTATCTAGGAATAAATTTGACCAAAGAAGATTAGGATTTATATGTTGGACACTATAATAAATGCTGAAAGAAATTAAAGACCACCCAAATAAAGGGGCAGGCATCTGCATTCATAGATTAGAAGGTTTGGCATTACTAATATGATAACATCGTCCAAAGTGATCTACAAATTTAATGCAATCTGATCAGTATCCCAACTTTCCTTTTAAGAAATAGAAAAATTCATCCTAAAATCTATGGAATCTCAAGGGACCCCAAATAGCCAAAGCAATGTTGAAAAAATACAAATTTGGAGAGCTCATACTTCTTCATTTCAAAACTTATTACAAAGCTATAGTAATCTAAACTGTGTGGTACACTCATAAGGTTAAACATATAGACCAATGGAATAGAACTGACAGCCCAGAAATAGACCTTCACACATATGGTCAATTGATTTTTTTTTTTTAAGATTTTATTTATTTTTTTGACAGACAGAGATCACAGAGAAGCAGGCAGAGAGAGAGGAGGAAGCAGGCTCCCTGCTGAGCAGAGAGCCCGATGCGGGGCTCAATCCCAGGACCCCGGGATCATGACCTGAGCCGAAGGCAGAGGCTTTAACCCACTGAGCCACCCAGGCGCCCCTGGTCAATTGATTTTTGACAAGCATGTTAATACCATTCAACGGGGAAAAGGACAGTCTTTTCAAGAAATTGTACTAGGAGAGCTGGATATTCACATGAAAAAAAATGCAACTGGATCTTACACAAGATATGCAAATTAACTTAGAGTGGATCAAAGACCTAAATAAGAGTTAAAATGGTTAAAATCCTAGACGAAAACAGGGAAAAATTCTCATTCATTGCCATTAGTATAACAATGATTTCTTAAAGATGATACCAAAGCAGAAACAACAAAAGAAAAAATGAGCTGGATTTTAACAGAATTAAACACCTTTGTACATCAAAGGGCTCTATAAAGAGAATGAAAAGACAACCCACAGAATGGGAGAACATATTTACAAATTATATCTGATAAGGGGTTAATATGCAGAATAAATAAAGAGCTCTTACAACTCAACAACAAAAAACAAATAATATGATTTAAAAATGGCCAAAGGGCTTGAATAGACATTTCTGTGAAGAACATATATAAATGGCTAATAAACATATGAAAGGATACTCAACACCATTAGTCATTAGGGAAATCCTAAACAAAACCACAGTAAGAAACTACTTTACACCCACTAGATGACCATTATTAGAAAAACAGAAACAACCAAATGTTGGTAAGAATGTGGAAAAATTGGGGGTACCTGGGTGGCTCAGTCATTAGGCATCTGCCTTCAGCTCAGGTCATGATCCCAGGACCCCGGGATCAAACCCCGCACTGGACTCCCTGCTCCATGGTGGGCCTGCTTCTCCCTCTCCCACTCCTCGTGCTTGTGTTCCTTTTTTGCAGTCTCTCTCTCTCACTCTCTGTCAAATAAATAAATAAAATATTAAAAATAAAAAGAATATGGAAAAATTGGAACCCCCTGTGCATTGCTGGTAAGAATGTAAAATCGTGTAGCCACTATGGGTATATACCCAAATGAATTTTAAAGAAAAGACTCAAACAGATATGAGTATGCCAATGTTTGTAGCAGCTCTCTTTACCATAGCCAAAAGTTAGAAACAACCCAGCGTCCTCAATAGGTGAAAGAATAAATATACTGTGGTATATACATTCAATGGGCTGAACAATAAAAAGGAATGAAGTTTTGATACATGCTACAATGTGGACAAACCTTGGAAACATTACGCTAAGGGAAAATTATTGTATGATTATACTTATATGCAGTCTGTGGCTCCAGCGTTGGAAACTAATCAGATGGCTTGCTGAATGAATATGCAAACATCGGGTAGAAAGAAGAGGGGAACTCAAGGGAAGTTCTGTATTTTTCATTCATTGAAATAGAAAGGATGGAACTGATAAACAGGTCCTTGGACCATCAAGTTAAGAAATTCATGACATATAGAGGAAGTATATTCCAGGTAGAATGAACAGCAAGTGCAAATGTCCTGAGACATTAAGATAGGATAAGATATTGAGGGAATAGCAAAGTCACAAGTGGAGAGTACTAGATGAAATGAGAGATAAGAGGACTTCCTTGTTGCCTGGACAGTCCAGGTTTATACCTGTCATTTCAGGATAATTGTCAGTAAGCTCCCTTCTTATGCTAAAAAGCGTACTGAATTGGGGCGCCTGGGTGGCTCAGTGGGTTAAAGCCTCTGCCTTCAGCTCGAGTCATGATCTCAGGGTCCTGGAATTGAGCCCCGCGTTGGGTTCTCTGCTCTGTGGAGAGCCTGCTTCTCCCTCTCTCTCCGCCTGCCTCCCTGCCTACTTGTGATCTCTGTCTGTCAAATAAATAAAAACAAACAAAAAAACACATACCGAATTGGCCAATACCATTGTGTTCAGCCTGTCTGTCTGACAGTCTGTATCTATGCGGGTTCCAGTCCTTTTCGGTTCAGGAAGAAACCAATGGGGACTGTACTCTGAATAAGATGAGGAGCCCCTGGAAGGCTGTGAGTAGCAGGATGTGACTTTGGTTTAACAGGACTGTTCAGCGGGCTTCTTGGAGGTTGCAGACAAAGTTTGCAGGCGTGCATTTCTCTCAGGAGATGGGGCTCCTGCAGGAAGAGTGCCCAGGCAGCTGGCCTGATTCTCAAGGTCTCCTCCCAGGTCTAACAACTGGAGCCTCGGGCAAAACTTCCCGGTACCTGAGGGTGTTCAACCCACTTCAAAGCTGCCTTGCTTCCTGAGAGAGCGACGAAGGCGACCGCAGTCTGCTCGGTGTCTTGTAAGCAATCCCACACTGCAGGACTGGTTGCTAGAACTCAAATCCCGTTAACTTCCTTCTGTGATACACACTTTGTGCCTGAGCATCAAGGCCTGACATTAATAACAATTTCTGGAAGACTGTGAGTGGCCAAGGACTCTGAGCGCTTAGACAGCCTCCTTCACTCACGGTAGAGGTGACGTCGTTCAATGAACTTCAGGGCTTTAGAGTGTTGAGAAAGGATGAAAGAAGCCAGAGAAAACCTGAGGGGCAGGACAGGATGGATTTGCAAAACACTGGTTCAGTTCCAGAGTCGAGTTTGGAATTACCATCGAGCCCTTGACTATATACTCCAGGTTCCTTAGCAATGTGACGTTGAGGGTGCTGGCACCTGCTTTCAGGTGGCTGTTGCCTGAATGGGTGGCAAATGGAACGAATGGTGAAAGATGGAGATGGTACAAGCAAACCCTGGGGTCCGATGGCCTGAGTTCAATTCTGGCTTTGCTGCTTTCCACCCTGGGAGATGCCCTAACTTCCTCATGTTCCCATGCCTCGTCTTCCCCTGCTTTCGCTTCCTCATCTGTAAGATAAGATAATGATAGCGCCTACCTCATAAGGCTGTTGTGGATTTAACATACATGGCCTAGAGCAGTGCTGGCACATGTGGAAAGTCTGCCACACATGTTAGCTTTTGCTACTATTCCTTCTGACTAAGGCACTGTTTATGCCTCTCTTTCTCATGAGAACACTCCATTTTTTTAAAAAAAAGAATGAAACTGCTGTCCTATTGTTTGTTTGTTTTTGACTTTTGGAAGTTAACTGGTATTGCATCTTATAGACTAAGACGTTGAAGGACTTTGGAGGCTGGTCCATTTTGATTGCAATGATTGAGCATGTTGTCCTCTGTTTTGGGAAGTAGGTGGATTATTTCCTGTGGAGGCCTCTGTACATCCATCAGCCAATGTTGCTTGTTTTAAGCAAAGTCAAGCTTAGCTTTTATCTCAGATTTTCACTTTCCTTTCATATATGAGAAAAATCAAACTAAACTTCTGAAATTTCAAGGGAAAACTTTTTTTTTTTTTTTTTTTTTTTTTGGTTTATTTAAATCTGACTAGACCGGTAAAATTTAGAATCCTGGTGAATAGAAATGATGAAATTGATTATCCTCAGAAAAAATAAGGCAAGGATTCACTCATGTAGAAGGTGACATCATTACAATTCATTATAATCATTTAAAAACTTTATTGAGGAGCACCTGGGTGGCTCAGTGGGTTAAGCCTCTGCCTTCAGCTTGGGTCTTGATCTCAGAGTCCTGGGATTGAGCCTCGCATCCAGCTCTCTGTTCAGCGGGGACCCTGGTTCCTCCTCTCTTTGCCTGCCTCTCTGCCTACTTGTGATCTCTCTCTCTGTGTCAAATAAATAAATAAAATATTAAAAAAAACTTTATTGAGTATTATCTGGATATAGTTATGAATCTGTTTTACCTGAGTAGTTTTCATATTCTGTTTATGGGTTACTTATATAACACAAGAACGAGTATATTTCAAGGAAAGATATATTTGGATGCATTACTCATCATAAGTATAATTATTGTTTAATAATATTATGAAGGGCTGATGATGAGATGCAGGTGTTTAAACATGCGGTGCCCATAGATTTGACGTGGTATTCAGTTCTAGGCATATACATTTTTAAAGACTTCTATTCACCAAGGAGACAATAAAACTCTATACAATGGTAAGTGTGTTTGCTAAAAACATGACGTGACTGGTTAATTTTTAATCTTTAGATTTTAAAATGGATTTTTTGGTGTGTGTGCATTGACACTTGTTTCTCAACTTGCTGGTCTATACTTTAAACTTTAGCGTAAAAAATAAAACAGAGCTGTATCGACAAAACCCACCTCTCTGGGCCCTTACAATTATCTCTGGAAGGTGATGGGAGGGTGGAAGACACATGTGCCTTTCGACTTCAGACTATGCAAATAAACTTCAGAGTGGTAGTTTGAAGTTTTGACATGTATTTTCTTCTTAGAATTATTGGTACCTTGGGAAGGATGGAGCTCAAACTTCTCACTTTCGAAGTGAGAAAACGGAGGCTGGAGAAGGTCATGATTTACCCAAGGAAAAATTGCTGGTGGACCACACTCTTCGAACACTCAAACTTGAACCTCTTAATTGTTGTTACAGAACATTTCCTAACATGCTGTGTTGCCTCCTGTCAAATGTGAAACTCTAGCTATTTGAATTCTTGATTAATATATCCAGTCAATAGACCCTTTTGAGTATCGACTATGTGTCTGTTCTAGGCTCTAGGATCTCTAAATTCTTAAACTTGGTTTTGATGTCACTATTCTGCTCTTTATTCTTCTATGGGCTAATGTTTCCTTCATTAAGTTCTGTGAGTGTGTTAATATGTTTGTGGCTTATCTTAAATTTTTAGCCCTTAATTGGGAAGGAGCTAAACTGGGAAAGAAAATTTCCAGTTTTGAATTAGGAAGAAACCAACATTTACTGAACACTGCTATGCACTTCATAGGTGCCTTTATGAAAAACTTACGAGCTGGCATTGAACCCTAAAAAAAGAAAAGCTAAATTATTTGATGAGGTTTAAATATCTTCTTTTAAGTTAGAAAGCAGGGAATTTGTTCACCCACAGTTAAGATAGTGTCTGGCATCCAAACCGCTTAAATTTTGTTGAATGAGTGAATGCATGTGTGATTGCTGGGCTCTAAACTCAGGTCTATATGGCTCTAAAGATCTTTCCACTATATTCATTTACCTTTTTTGTATCCCCTAGGGTTAGAAACATACTGGCTTTAAATACCACCTAGCGTATAAGCAATGTTTTCATAAAAACTTTTGCTTATAATGGCATATAAATTCCCTAAGACTTAGAATGCTCACATAGCTGTCATTATATAAATCTTTGAAGAATAAGAAACTAGATACCTAAAAAATTAATTTTTAAAATTATCATCAGAAGATCAAAGGAGATAACAATGAGCATAATAGAGCTGTGAATACTCTTGGAAATCCTGGAGGCATGAATATGCCCTCTTGATTTGAGGCAGCTCTGTCTGCATTGTGACTTCCAAGCTCTTCTGGTAATTTTCCCAATCCATGAAAGGGTCACAGCACCCAGACCTCACTTAATTAAATGATTTACATGGATGTATGATTTCAGTTCAAAATAGCTTACATTTCCCCGGGCTAAGCAACTTTTTGATGTTACCTCATTGTATCTTTCAATGGTTTTTAAAAATATGTTCCCATTTTTTAGGTGGGGAAAGTTGAATTCAAGAATGGCTAAGTAGAGGGGTACCTAAGCAGCTCAGTCTGTTAAGTGTCAGTTTCTTGGTCTGAGCTCAGGTCATGATCTCAGGGTCCCGGGATCCAGCAGCACATTGGGCCCCCCACTTACTGGGAAGTCTGCTTGTCTCCCTTTCCTTCTGCCCCTCCACCTGCTCATGTTTGTGCTTGTGCCCTCTCTCTCTTTCAAAAAAAAAAAAAGTTAAGTAGAGATTAAATCCCATAGCACAAGTCCAACTACGACATTACCTTGGTTGTGGTTTATTTTCACACTCCCAGTAATTTGCTACCTTATTCATTTAAAGAATGAATTTAAAGAACATGCATTACTTATTATTATATTATGTGAAGCTGAGCCAGAGAAACACAAGTCAAATGGTGGCATCTACATTTTCTCACGTATAAAGAAATATGAGAACCAAGTTTATTCATTGCAGCATTCACCAAAACTCAGAAAATATTTATCAACAGGGACTGGTTAAATGCATTCTTAATACTATATAATACTATAGCCTTTAAAAGAATGAGGCAGGATGCTATGTGTTGATGAGAAGACATGCCCTTGATGAATCAATAAGTAGAAGAAGCAAATTGTAGGCAGTTAAGTATCATATTGTGAGAAGGGTGACAAAGACAAGGTGCATATGTACATTCAAAATCCTTGACCTTCCTTCGATGCTGAATAGATCAGAAAACAAAACAAATGAAAAAGCCAGACAAATGTTTATCCTGAGGTCTAAGGGATCAATAAATAAAACTCCTCCCTTCTTTGAATGAATTTTGAACCAGTGAGAAGACAGAGAAGGTGGCTGATAGATGTTGAATTACCAGATAGGTTAGGAATGTGATTTAGGTGTTTGGGCAACATGGGCTTTCTGTTCTGACCTGCAAAATGGCAGCCTTGCCTGAACTACCATGGTAGAACTTGGAAAAGGGAGAACTCCCCAAGGGTGTTTGGAAACAGCAGACTCTTCCTGATAGGCTTATCTCATGACTAAAAGCAGACTGGAATCACCTGCTTTTTGTAGACCCCAAAGAAAAAGGAGAGTGCATTGAATTAAGCATGCTCAGTTCTTTTCTCCAAATTCCCTAATTAAGTAAAAATCTCTAGGAATTGATGAGAAGGCAGGAGTGATTTGCAGGCAGGGTCTTCTCTCCAGGACAAAACTGGAACATATGTTTTTCTAAAAAAAGTGAGAGGTTTTAATGGGGGAGGACCTACACTCCTCATGTGGGAATTTGTTCCTTAGAATGAAGCCGCCTCATTCTGGTGTTCAGAGGAGCTCTAACCAGATCACCCACCCAGAAGTGAAGCCAGTCAGTTCACATGCCTTGACCACCTCTACCAAGCTCATGGTCATGGGAATAAGCCTTGAATTCTCCAATAAGAGAAGCACATCTGCACAAACAGAAAGGAAACTCATCAACTAGGCTTTTATTCATAATATAGGCATACCTTGTAGATATTGTGGATTTGGTCCTAGACCATTGCAATAAAGTGAAAACCACAATAGAGTCAGTCAAATAAATTTGTATTGTTTTTTTGTTGCTTATAAAAGTTGTTTATACTCTACTATACTCTACTAAGTGTGCAATAACATCATGTCTTAAAAATCCAACACATATATAGATTAATTAAACTATACTTTATTGTTAAAAAATGCTAACCATCCTCTGAGCTTTTAGCAAGTAGTAATCATCAATCACAGATCACCATAACAAATATAAGAATAATGAAAAAGTTTGAAATATTGTAAGAATTACCAAAATGTGACACAGATGCACCAAATGAGCAAATGCTGTTGGGAAAAAGGTGCTGATAGATTTTCTCTATGCAGGGTCACCAGGAATTTTCAATTTGTAAAAAATGCAATATCTGTGAAGCACAATAAAGAAAATGCTATAAAAAGAGGTATGCCTGTACCAAAGATGGCCAATACTTAAGGGAAACCAATTGCACAAAAATAACCAAGAAGACCCAATAGAGAAATTGGCATTGGAAAAAACAGATATAATTCAGTAGCCAGAAGATGATATCTAATTAGTGCCTTCTGGGGAATTCTGAGAGAATCCATGAAATAAGAACAGCTGTGTCCCGAAAAAGAAGCCCTCAACAAACAGAAACTGTTCATGGACTCAAATATATGCTTGTTAAAAGTAAATAGTTTAACAGAATACTGCAAGAAGAAGTTGAGGAACGTATTCCAGAATGTAAGGCAAGAATAAAACATAAGAAAAATGCAAGAGGAAAGTTAAGGCATGGGGAATCAGTCAAAAAGTCATCAAAGCAAATATAGAAGATAAAGAAGCACAGGATAGACTTGGCCTGAAGCACCAGTTCTTCCTCACTGGTGTATCAGTGAAGCTGCAAGCAGGAGTGTGTAGGGCTGCCATGCCTAGGCTCTGATCCTCATCTTCTTCCATCAGGTTCTGTGTCACCCTTTCTCCTACTTCTGCTGTTCCCATTGACTTCTCTCTCTCTCTCTCTTTAATGTTCAATTAGCCAACATATAGTACATCATTAGTTTTTGATGTAGTGTTCAATAACCCAATGTATCCAAGGCTGGAGAGCTCATTGTTAGTGCCTGAGACAACAGTGGAGCTATGCTGACCAGTCTTTTTTTTTTTTTTTTTTTTTTTTTTTTTATTTGACAGACAGAGATTACAGGTAGGCAGAAGCAGGCAGAGGGAGAGAGGAAGGGAAGCAGGCTCCCCGCTGAGCAGAGAGCCCGATGTGGGGCTTGATCCCAGGACACTGAGACCATGACTTAAGCTGAAGGCAGAGGCTTAACCCACTGAGCCACCCAGGCGCCCCTATGTTGACCAGTCTTAATGAACCTTTTGCTTCAGGATGATGTCAGAGTAAGCACTGTTGTAACACAAGTAGCCTGAGTATAGACTTCATAGAATAAATTCTGGACATGCCAGGGGAAAATGATTTGAGCTAAAGATTAGAAGTTTGAGATCTAAAACCAAATCAAGTTATGAAGATGAATAAAATTGATAATCTTACATATATTTAAGTTTGGGGTAGAGAAAGCCATTTGGACAGTTATTTGAATTTCTGTGTGACTCATTTTCCTCCTCTGTAAAATGGGGAGAGGAAAGTACTGATTTTATTGGGTTACCATCTGATGAATTCACAGGTCTGAAGTGTTTATAACAATGCCTGGTCTATACATAGTACTCAAGGGTTTGTTGTTACTGCTATATGATGAATAGCAGATTAATAACAAAAGTTATTCCTAAAAGAATAAAAAATCTAGAGTTAAGGACAATCATGCCATCTTTCCCTTCTAAAAACAGGTGCTTCTCTATGTTTTTTTGGGAGGATCTCAACACTCTTATTTTAGAAATATCACAACTTCAGTTTCTTTTCCTCCTTCTAATTAGATCTGCTATTATATATCAAACTTCTAACCCCTAGTTCAAAATAACTTTTCCCCTCTGAATTCCCAAAATTTATTCTTCATGATATATACTCAAGTTGCTTGTTTGCATTAGTACAGCAGTGCTCACTCTGACACCATTATCTTTGCCAAGAAGTGCTTTTCAATCTTCAGATTTTCGATAATGTTTGGTGGGATGCATTGCATTTATTTTCAACAGCACAGGATTAAGAAATAATGCTTTATGAAAGAAAAAATACCTCATTGTAGAAGCTTAGCATCTGTTTTTGCAATGACCTCAATAGGTAACTCTGAATCCCCTTTGGTAAATTTCCTATTAGAATTCTGGCTGGTCTACTTCTTATTTGTTAGAAATAACTTTCACCAGAGGAAATTGGGCAGAAAACCTTGCCAGCATATTTAACTTCTTGTCCTTTAAGAAATTATACTTTGATTTTAGAGGTTTGACTTTGCTAGATAATGAAATTATCATGGTGGAACAAGCCATAGAAATAATAAATACAGTAATTCTTCTTTGCCTATTGTGTGTCTTTGCTATTCATAAATTTTAGGGCCTTAGATATTAGATACACTTACGTAAGGCCTCACGAACGGTAATTATCTTTTGGCCAAAGAAAAAGCCCAAACGAATGCTAAGCTGCATTATCGCTTGGCTTCTGACATGAGCTGATAATCAGATTTTCTTGCTTAAATCCATGGTGCTCGAACAATGCTACCCACTGTCTGTGCTTCCCGATATTACCCTTAATTAGAAAGAACAGAAACACAAATCTGAATTATTTCAAAATCTGGTTTCCATGGTCAGTGGTTTGAAGGGCTTAACTTTATTATAAATAAACCTGGCTTTATTGGCTAATGAAATCTGAAATGTGAAGCCTGGGATAGAGGGAGTGTAATACTCTGATGTTTACACATCAAAATATCCAGTGTGGGCAAAGTGTTTTGTAATAAATCTTTGGATAATTGAATTATGATTCCTTTGTCCAAGTACAATCTGAACCTCAACACTAAGGAGAACCTGAAAGGAACTTCAGTTTATGTTTTCTTTAGAAGTAACACCTTTACATTTAGTAATATATGTACCCACAGCTGTCAAGGAGGTGTTGACCTTTTTATTTATTCTCTTTCACTTTAGTATTTTTTTTTCTTTTTGCAAATTTGGTCCATAGTTATAAGGGTGTGATGGTCTGGATGTATTAATTTTAAATATTCACATTGGGCTCTCTTTGCTACATAGAATTGTGCGTGGACTAGCTTCTGAGCAAAACAGATGATAGAATAAGACATCAGCTGTACTTTTGTTTATGCACTTGTTAAAAGAAGGTGAACAGTAGGCAAGGATGCCTGACCCATTTGAAGGGCTAATTAGTAACTAAGTGGAGATGATAACTTTGTTCTTTTCCTGGAAAACAACATCAAGATGCTAATTCCTAGAACTGCTTGTAATGTACATTGCATGTAAGGATCTCAGATGCTATTGACAAATGTACATATACACATGTATACATCACACAAGGCTATTTATACATATGTCCTATATTATAAATAGTATATCTTTATATATATGTTGCTTCTATGCAGATGGTGGGGGCCTAAGTATCGGTGTGTTTGTAAACTGTGGCCCTAATTCCTTTTATTCTTTGTTTAATGGTATTTTTTTATAAGGCCCTATCTTTTCTTCTTTGTGAATATTATCTTTTTCCTTTCAACCCTCATTAATATTTTCTCTGTGCTAGGCACTTTGCGACTGCTTTCTCACTTAAACATTCAGGGCAACGGGAATTACTCTTCAATCTGTTTTCCAAATGAGGATATTGAAACTTAGAGAGCTAGAATAATTTTCCTAGGATCACGTATCTGGTAAGGGGTGGAGGCAGACTTTCAGTACAGGTATTATCAATTCCAAATTCCACGATCTTGAGTACTGGTTGGACTGTCCCATCAAAATGTATGTTAGCTTCTTTTAGTTTATTTCCTTTGTCTTCTTTGCAGTTCTGTCTCATTGGCTGGGATAGATAGGACTCTTTCTCCAGTGTTCAGGGACCTAGTTGGATGTGTCTAGAGTTCAGGTTCCTGTACTTAAGAGTCATCGTGGAGCTAGGTACTTGTGGAGATATTGGGGTCTTTACTACTTCCAGGGATAGCAATCATAGAGAAGCCTTTAGAGCCTCTGGTGTTCCTGGTAAGAAGTATCAGAAAGATACCATTTAGGGGCGCCTGGGTGGCTCAGTGGGTTAAAGCCTCTGCCTTCAGCTCAGGTCATGATCCCAGAGTCCTGGGATAGAGCCCCACATTGGGCTCTCTGCTCAGCGGGGAGCCTGTTTCCTCCGTTCTCTCTGTCTGCCTCTCGGCCTACTTGTGATCTCTGTCTGTCAAATAAATAAATAAAATCTTTTTAAAAAAAAAAGAGAAAGAAAGATAGCATTTATATCAGCTGGAAGGATACTCTGGGACCAAGAAATGGGGGGTAAAACATCATCTAACCTAGACAATATAGAAGAGTGAGCAGTGAGTCGTAGCTGGTTAAACATGGTAGACTGATGACATCTCTCCTCTCCCTTTCCCCAGACCCTTCAGATTCAACAACAGAACAAAGCCTCCCAAATGGTATGTTGCAAATGGGTCACAGGTAGGCTGAGATATTAATCGATTTAGTCCTCTCGGTAGTGTTGTGAAGGGTAGGATAGCAGGTAAAGTCAGACCAGTTGCCTTGGCCTTGAATAGTCTTATCCATTTACCCCATTGCTCCCTACAAATGTTTTATATTTTTTGTCTCATGTGATTTTGAAAATGATTGGGAAGCACTGCTTTAAAACAAAATGCATTCACTTACAAGGTAAAAAAAAAAAAAAAAAAAAAAAAAAAAA
>NC_081562.1:18113735-18135659 GCF_022355385.1 Mustela nigripes
AAAAAAAAAAAAAAAAAAAAAAAAAAAAAAAAGAGAGAGAGAGAGGAGATAACATTGAGTGAGCAATTTCAACAGTTCTTTTGAAAGCTGTCAAATTGGTTAAAATGTGGTCACTGACCTAACAGAAGGAGTGATTCCCAACACAAGTTTACACAGGGATGCTACAAGGAGAAGTGAATCAATTCATTCTACTCCCAAGAAACCTGGAACTTGAAGGTTTTTCATAACAGGCACAGGGCCTAAAATAAAGGGCCAGCGATAGTTTGGTTCAGAGCTCCATTTTTCCTTGGCTCACCCTGTAGAGTCAAGACAAGGATTTATTGTCTGGCAAAATTAAACTAGAGAGGCTCTCAACACAGGGACACTGGACTCAGAGATGATGTGGAATCTCCAGACAGGGATTTCTTGAAATTTTAGGTGGTAGTCTTGTGGGAACTTCAGGCCCTTTTCCCTGTTGTATTCCCAGAATTTTAACAGCCAGATAAATATTTCCTGGGCTGGTATTTGGAGCATTCTTCTGTAGAGAAGGCAGAGAAAAGCCCTTCACATTCTGACATTGAGGGATCTGTCATGGGAAAGGCAGGCTCACTGCCTGATGCTACAGTGAAGCCCAGTAGTCAACAAGCCTTGCTCTAGGGAACCCAGTTTGCAGGCTGCATTTTAGTGCCTTACTATTAAATATCAATGGGTAGCCAAGATTGCAAATAATTTTTTTATGATTTTTAATTTTCAGAAGAATCTTTCTGCTGATGCAAATGTTTCTCAAGCTGTTAAGAATATTTTTATAGACAGTGACAACATTGGGATACATTTACGATAAATTGTTTTGAAATGTAAATTTTAGTACATCTAGAGTTGAAGATTTTTGCAGGCAATATTTTAAAAAATATTTAACTCTTCATACACATTTGTTTTGTGTAAATCTGAATTTAATTTTGAACTTAAATTTATACAACAGTATTTCCATGTTTCCTCTGATATTTCTGTCACTTGTGGAGGTCTTATAAGAAACTGAAGGTGGCTTAATGATTTTCATATAATTCAAAACATTTGTTATGCAATTTCAGGAAGATCATCCTAACTCAGTGCAATTAGGGAGGTTGGTTTTAGCTCCTTACTCTGTGGCTTACTACATATGTTAACAAAAGCAGAATACCTCTTTCTTTTAGTTGTGTTTGTAGCAAGTATCATATTTTTCATTTCGAGGATAAGGAAAGTACCTAGGATTTTCAGACTCAGCTAATTGGAGAATGATGCCAACTAAGGCAAAGTGGGCATCATCTTTTCCAGTATCAGTACCATCTTTATCAGAATTAATCAGTTTAACCCAGAGTGAAAGAAACCATTCCATGACCGCAGACTGCATTTTAAATCCTCATGTCACTAATACATGTCCCCGGGCACCAGTCAGAGCAGGAAGAGGTTTTAGTTCACCCAACTCAAGCCGTTTTATCCAAAAAGCAATTCAAAGCCAACTTGTGCTTGCCACGTTGGTAAGGTGCCACGTCGGTGAGGTGACTGTGGCAACCCCAGACTCTGTACTCTCACCGTCAAACCTTGAACCTGGAAGTCTCAACAAAAATCTCGTGATACTGGTTCTGAATCTCAATCCCTGTAGCCAACAGAATGTAATGCACTGTTGTGCTCAGATAATTTGCTTTATCCCTGAAGTCTGGGAGTCTGGGGGGAGACACACATGTAAACCAAAGGCATCATGATTTGGAGTCACATAGATGTCTAAATACTTGGTCCTGGAAGTAGAATCAAAGAATGTAGGGGCTGAAAAGGCACACATACCTTCCCCAGTGGTGGTGGTCACAGAGGCTGTAACCCTTTTTTTGGAGGAGACATCTGCTTTGGGTTAGAGAAAGGACTGAAGCTTTCCACATAGACCACTTTTGTCCCTGCACTCATTTGCCACCTGCACTGGACGGTCACCATGCCTGGCTGCATTTCTTTTCACACTAATGTTCAGTGGGAAGAGATTAAGAGCAAAGATCAAGATCACACAGGGCATGATCCTACTTCACCAAATGGTGGGTAATGCTTCATGTAGAAGAAATGATCGTTTTATTCCATATTTATGTTCAGACCCTGGGGGTGATATTCTAAGTGGCTGCCTTCCATCACAATTTGAATTTCCTGTTGCTGAAATCCCACCCTTATTTCTTGTTGTGGGTCTTCAGGGTCGGCTAAAGAATGATTCTGGATTTTCCCAAGTCAAATTGAAGAACTCTCTGTCAAAGAATAAGTTTCGTGTGGAAATCCAAACCGTTCTTTCTGGACTGCAGAGGTGATCTATTTTCATTATCTCATGGGGACCGTGTTCAGTCAGAGAAGCTCCAATTTCTGTCCTTCTCTTCTTATGTCCTCTCATTACAATTGCTGCTAGGTATCCTGAAGCTGGTGCTTCCCCTGCAGATTGCCAAGAGAGAAAGAAAATACACCGTCATTGGCTACTGTACTTAGAATGGTTCCTAAACCCAAGCAAGAAAACCACGGTGATGTTGGCAAGCAAACAATTGAAAAGTACAGGTGCTGGCAGTATGCACAGCCCTAAAATCAACATGACTTAGGAGGAGAGGAGGTTGGAGAACAAAGAAAGGTGCTTTTCATTCAGAGAAATTTATTTCTTTTAAATATTTGCAATCTGCAGCCGATCGCATAGGAGGCCACTTGGCATTATTTCCCCACAAAAGGGAGGGCTGGGTGGTAATGAGCAGATGCTTGAGTGGCCTGTGGCGTGAGGTGCGCCATCCGTCAAGAAGATCAATATTGACTGTTCTTGTATCTTTGTGACGAAAGTTTGCTCTTCTTAAACAAAACAAAACAAAAAAATGGTGGGGGTTGTGCTTTAATATATAGAGCGTGGATTTGACTTCAGGCAGTAAATCAACTGCGAACAGTGAGGACTGCACAGACAGGACTAAGTCTCCCCTTCCCCTGCCCAATGATAACATGTTCAGTGTTTTAAGGAGTAAAATATATCCTTAAAAAATTTAAGGAGTAAAATATATAAGGAGTAAAATATAAAATATAAGGAGTAAAATATATGACTCTGACCATCTTTTCTCCATCCATTCTTTTTCACTTCAGTTAAATCATACCTTGAAGATACCGTATGAAAGTCATGCTGTACAAAATGTGTTTTAAACTACACACTGAAGTGGTTCACTTTGACTCCGCCTATATCAACAAAGCAGCATGTCTTATGTAGCAGAGAGTGTGCTAGGCACTGGAGAGACCAAGATGAAGAAGACAGTTGCTTTTTTGTGCCTCAGTTTCCCCAGTTTGTCAAGCTTAGATCACAGCAAGAATTCTGGTTATGACCAGCCTCCTATACCGTGGCAAATGATTTATTCTTTAGATCAAAGTGTCATCTACATCTTTGACATGCATTCAAATCAGCTGAGGACTCTGTTAAAATTTGAGTAGGACTAACTAAAGCCAGGCCACAGAATCTCCATTTCTAACCAACTCCCCAATCGTAGTCTATGGATTTACTTTGAATAAGAAACATCTACATATTACTTTTATCACTCATGTGTATGATGCTTATGAACTGTGCCCATTCCTGGGCCCCCCTCTCAAATTTTTGAGTCAAAAATCTTCATTTTAACATGTTCCCCAGGTGATTTCTATGCACAATAAAGTTTGAGAGCCATCAATTAGTCGATGGGAAACCATTGAACAGTTAAGAAGGTGAATGTTATTGTCTATTATTGTATTTATTCTATTGGATTTTAGGAAGAGAAGGTGAAAAGGGAATTCCACTGAGGTGAATGGTGGGAACTGTAGCAGGGGGATGAGTCTGAAGGACATTGAGATGGGGGTGCTGACAGGATTTGGTTATGAGTGGATCTGGGGGTGAAGAAGGTAGGAGGAGGCCAGGGTGACTTTCCAGGTTCTGGTTTGGATGTCTGGATTGCTGGTTGTGCCAATGATATGGGGAAGCAGGACCGTGTGGGGTTAAGAACACAGAGTCGGGAGTGGGGAAGAGTAGATTTGAGACCCATCTTCAGCGCTGACTTATTTACATAGCCTTGGTACGTTAATTTTTTGTCAACAAAACATGGTTGATGGTTTTTATGAGGTAATATTAGCCCCCTTTTGCAGAGGTAGAAACTGAGGAGTAAAGGGTAAATTGTCCAGCTCCTATGTGTGGAGAGGAGTGGGGGTGGGTTTTCCACATACAGCCTTCCTTGTTGGATAGTCCCTGCTCTGAACCTTTAGCTCCAGGGTTTCTCCAAGGACAGATGGGCTGGGGTAGTTAGCGGCATTCATTTAGCCACTCAAAGTTTTCTCTCACTTCATGTTCTCTCAAGGTCTCTTACTGTCACCTCTGAGCCACCTCCTCCCTTTAAAGTGTAGCAAGCCCCTCCCTTTCACTTCTCTTCGCTCATCTGAGATATTTTCAAAAAGAGTTTACTTAAGATGGAACAAATACCTCTAGAGATAAAGCAAAGGCTGACAGCAGTGGAGACTTCCAAGTACAGGTGTCTGACCTTGACTCAGTTTATCTCCCACATCCTGTTGCTGGTGCAGCTGGCCTGGGGCACTGGGTTCCTGGCTCTCATTCCACCTTTTAACATATTATGTGTCCTCTTAAGTTTCATCCCAGTAGGTCTGTCCTGCCTCCTTGGTCTGTAGTCATGGCCAAGGAAGAGTTCCTCCTCTGTTCCGTCTTAAGACCCTCCCTCTCCGCTTCAAGTTTCTGGCTTGAGAAACAAGCTTTTTCCACAGGGAATGGCTCGGGCTGGGGGAATATGGCTGTGGGATGAAAATCTCAGCCTTCAGGAAAGATCCCATTCCTCATGCAAGGGTTGTTTGGTCTTATAGACCCAGTGAACTAACACCACCTTAAACATATATTGATCCAAACAGTAATATCCAATCATATCCAAACAATCAACATTATGCACAAATGCTAGTGGGCAGTTGGTGCTGATTACATGTTTGTTGAATTGTTTAATTTCAAATTGAATCAGGCCATCCTAATTTATGACCTTGCTCCTATTAATTATCCAATATCTTTGCATCTTTCTTCTCTTTATTTTCCCCTTTTATTTTTTATTTATTATTTCAAGGAGACAAAGCTCAACTTCAAAGCTTGCCCTGCTTCAATCTTCTGTCATCCTTCTCTATGCCCTATGTTTCCAGTAACTGTACTCAGAATCACCCACATCAGGATATCACATGGCTATGACATCTCTGCTTTCAAATCTTTGCTTTAAAGTTACGCAGTCCAAGAAGGCATCTCTTATTTATGTATATAAATTGGTACATTATCCTCAACATTTTCAATTCCCCTTATCTTGTCTTATTTTTCGTTTTAGGAGTAAAAAAATTGCCACCTGATATATTATAGATGTATTTATTTATTTTTATGTCACCTTCACTTAACATGTCAATTTCATAAGGACAGAGATTTCATCTGTTATATCCCCAGTTTCTGGAACAACATCCAGCATATAGTGTAACTCAATAAAAATTTGTTGAATGAACAGATAAATAAGCTAATTAGCCCCTTTAATGAAATATATGGGAAGGATGTGCATATGTAGGTACCTGGAGTCAATTACAGTTACTATCAGGATTATCTTATTTAAAAAATAAGGAATATTTTAAAATAATATTTCATTTATGGAAGTAAGCATGACAGGTGGCATGGATTATTTTCAGAACCATAGACCAGTTTTATTTTGTGTATTTTTCCCTTTACCTTATAGCCCAGCCCTCTTCATGAAAGAGCTGCCTTACCTTGCTCCAGATTCACTGGTCACATGAAGAATTTCTCTGAATCTCTTAAACTTAGAAGTTTATGTTTTCTACATTTTCCAGGTAAATTCAGAAATAATGTCAAGAAAGACCAGAGTTTCTAAAGAAGCTCTAAAATATGTACAGGTAAAAGCATAAAGACTTTATTGAAGAACACTTGAAATATGTTACAAAGTAGCAACAGTAAAGATTTCATTGGCTTGTGAAGTTGGTAAATCCATGGGACAGACTGGCTCAGAGCATGGCTGGATCCACTGTTCACTGATATTATCATGATTTTCTTTTTCTTTTTTAAAAAATGTCCATATTGATATAATTCTCATTTTGAGAATGCTAATGGATAGCAGTAATGGGTCTTGTCAGCTACAGGTTTATATGATTCTTAGAACTTGTCAGTTCAAAAATAGAGAAATCCTCTTTTGCTTGGCATCTTTAACAGTCCCCACCTCCTATCCATTGACTCTGCTTGGTCAGATCTGAGTCTCCTGTTCATTCCTGGAACAATCAGGGCGTGTGGGAGAATAGAGCACAGCAGTCAACGTTTGCTACCCCAGCATTTAACTCTGACAGCTGCATTTAAATTACACAAAATCGTGTGTGTGTGTGTGTGTGTGTGTGTGTGAGGGGTAGGGGGAAGGAGAAGGGGAAGCATAGTTTCCCAAAATAAATTGATACAGGACAAGCAAAAAGTATTATTTTGTGTCAAACCAAAATAATAAGTGGTTGCATTAATTACATTCTATACAGTGCTGTCACAATAAACTATTATGAAAATTTTGGACCATTTCACTAACTTGAAAAGATAAATGAATTTATATGTCTTAACTAAGAGAAAAAAAGTTTTTAAGGCGATTGATAAAGCTGATAACTGCTACACTCTCATTTGGAGAATGTCTTATTTTAGAATGTATTTATTATTTACTTATATTTATTTAGCAATCAAGTTTGTTGCATATATATAGATATCAGGACTGTTTGAAAGGTTTTGTTGATTTTATATTTCCAAAGTTCTGGAGTAATGTGGTTTAAATGGGATCCTTCACCCTGTGATCTCCACACAAACTCTTCTTTTTCTTCTTCTTCATCTTTTTTTTTTTTTTTTTTTTTTTTAACAGAAGTTAGGAAACCATGTTTGTGTTGGTGGGGTGGTGGTGGTGGTGGTAGTGGAATTCATTCATATGGCTCAAAAGAGGTTTATAGTGAAAAGTCTTGTTCCCACCCTTGCTTCAATCTGCCTCATTCCCCCTCCCCCATAGGAAGCTGCATTTTCTGGTTTCTTGGCAATCCATCCACATTTTCTCTAAGCAAATAAAAGTGTGTCTGTGAGCAAATAGAAGTGTGTGGATTAGTAGCAACATTCTGGACTTTGCTGTCTTATTGAACACGTTAACTTGGGGCTCTATACACAGTAGTACACTGAGAGTTTCCTCTTCCATTTTTCTTGCAACTTCAGAGTAATATATTTTATGAATATACTTTAGCTGGTTTTCTTTGATAGACCCTACTGATTCTCCCTCCCCTGCCAAAAACCTCAATGAAATAATTAGGATTTCTCAGCCTTGATGGCTTGTATTAAAAATTACTGAAAATTTTGACCCAGTCCACTTTTGTTAGTTTTACAGAGAAAGAGTAATTTAGGATTCGTTTCAGCCAGCTAATGTAATTCAATGACAACCCCTTAATTCTTTTTGAAATACAATGGAAGAATGGAAAGTAATTGCCACTATCAGTATCGCAAAAATGTGTGGCTTCAAGAGTCAGTATACTAGGATCTGATGGTTGAGAGAATGGGTATAACTTTGAGAAGTGTCATGGTTAAAACAAATACATGGCTTGCTCTGATAGCTCTAAATTCCTTGCCATGCTGATATTCATCTTAAATTTGGGGACATGAAGTCTTTAAGCATGCTAGAATTGAGGGGGAACCAAGGAATGGGGATATGAAGAGAGCAGAGACTTTTCCAGAGATGAGGGTCTCACCTGGCCATAGGCAGGACAGATGAGCAGCAGTATCTTGGTTCTGGGAGCCATATCTTGACAAGGGCAGAACCCTATAAATAGCAAGGAGAGCAATTAAGGTTAGACACCTAGGAGCTGAGGAGCGTTGAGCTAGTTTGGTTTGGTTGCTTGGCAATGAAGAATGATTACTTATTTACTTATTTATTTTTAAGCAAGGAAGTAATGTAATTTGATTTTACCTAGATTTGTGTATTTACCAAGATTTGTATATTTCATGTGTTCAGAAAAGAAAAAAAAAGAGATCAGTGTGACTAGAATATAGTTAATAAACAAGAGAGCTGTATAAATTGAGATTAGACACAAACAAGGTCCATATTGTAAAGAGCATTTTTAGGTGACCATCAGGAGTTTTGGATTTTATTCTAAATACAGTGGGAGGCCATAGAAGATTTTAAGTGGAGATATACCATCTTCTGGTACATGTTTTAAAATGATCCCAAAGTGGTTGTTTGGACAATAATTATAAAAAGGACAAGTGAGGAATCAGGGAGACCAATGAGGGGACCACAGTAAAAGTCCCAAGTGAAAGATGAAGGGGATGCAGATAGCCATCATGGCAGTGAAGATGGGAATAGATGGATGTTGGAAATAAATTGTAGACAGATAAAACGAGTAAGACTGTGGATGGTTAGGAAATGGGAATAAGGGACAGGTAGGAATCCAGAACGATTCTCATTTCTTTGGCTTGAACCAACTCGACAATGGTACTGTCACTTACTGGGCTGGAGAATTACTGAGTGAGGACCTGTTTTAGGGAGAAAAGTAAGAAGTAGAATAAGACCTTAATTCTATCATACTCAGTCACAAAGTTTGGGAGCTTTTGGAGATTGCTGTCTTAATCAGTCTAGAGCAATTACTTTCACCCTTGAAATGGCTTCTCCATGCTGCCTCTCAAACCACTGCTTCTTGAATAACATCAGTGATCTCACATGCCTGGGATTTTTCAAGTTTCTCTTCTTATGACATGACTAAGGAAAATTTACAAAATTACAAAAGGACCATAGTAATTCATTTCACCCCCAAATGGCTCTTTGAAATGTGTTTTTTTCAATTCTCCAATGAAGAGGTAGAATTCATTTCTCTATGCTTTGAATCTGTAGTTGGCTATGTGACTTGTTTTGGCCAATGGGACCTTAAAAAAATATGGCATGAATAGAAAATTGGAAAGTGTTTGTATATTGAGGCTTGCCTCTCTCACTGCAGGAAACTCTTCCATCATTCCATGAATGAGTTCAGACTATCTTACTGGATGATGAGAAACTTGAGATTGTCACCCCAGTTAACATTATGAGTGGAACTTTAATTTTCCTCTCCTAGGTGTGATCATGAGGTCAGGTCCAGACCCAGGATGATGGCAACGGCCAAAGAAGGATCTTTTGGAGTCCTGATTGGCGGAGAAACTGGGACCTTCCTTCAGCAGACAGGTGGACCACACTGAGGACCACAGGGGAAGGGAGGGAAAACTGGATGGGAAGAAATCAGAGAAGGAGACAAACCATGAGAGACTCTGGACTCCAGGAAACAGATTGAGGGTTACAGAAGTGAGGGTGATGGGGTAACCAGGTGATGGGTATTAAGAAGGACATGTGCTGGGATGAGCACTGGTGTTATATGCAACTAATGAATCATTAAACACTAAACAAACATTTATGATGTACAATATGTTGGCTAACTGAACATAATAAAAAAATAAAAGCAACAAACACATTACTTAAATAATGAGAAGGAAGTAAGAGTGCTTGTTTTGCTTTACATGAACCAAATCCAAGTGGTGTGAAGAGAAGAGAAAAAGGAAGCTAAACCCATTTTCTTATCAGCTGAGCAGAAGTGAGCAAAGGCTATAGTTCTGTCTAATGGACCTGAACAGACACAGACATTCAAATGGGCTTAGTTATAGATGTCTCCTTTGTGACTTAGAATAAAGCTCTGAACTGGGGGAAATGTTCTTTTCAGAACTGAGAGCTAAGCACTTCCCATGTCCCTAGGTGTGCTTTGGGAAGGTTTCTGTGCTTACTACCCCATAATATCCTTCTGTTTGTGTTAATATCAGCCTCAACACAACGCATTGTCTGGAAAAGTCTCACCAAGATTGGAGACTCCTGTATTACAGACCACAAGGGCTTCCTGGAGAAGACTCATTTCTCCTCTTCCCAGGTAGAATATGAAGAGAGGAAATGGCCTCAAAATGTCTTAGTTTTTTCAAACATATCTCCTGTCAGTTTGCAGAATCACATCATAGCCAACCCCAGGTGGATAAAACTGACTGGGTCTTGCAGAGACAGCTTCCTCTGTTTTCCTGAAACTCTCTTGCTCTTTCTTTGCCATAGTCAAAGGCTCTCATTCTTTTTCTGCTAAAACTTGTGAGGAATCTCTTGGATTCTGAAAGGACTCTTTCACTTACCCTGGTGAAGAAATGCTGGCTCTCACTGGAACCTTAAATGCTCTGTACCTTTCTCACCACTTTCTTGCAAGAGCTCAGAGTGGGATTTGCCATCCACCCATTCCTTGCTGAAAACACTTCCCGTGGGGGTTGACAGAAATCTGCATTTGGGGCAATTTCCAGTTGTTTGGCTTTTGAGGGGAAATAGTGCAAATATAAACCCAAGGCTTTTCTTGGGAAATTTATGAAGCATCTTGTAGAAAGGGAGGGGGAGAAGGACATTTATCAAAGAGCCTGTGCTGCTGGTCCTCATATAAATGCTCTTTCTCCGTTCCTACCAGACTCAAGAATACAACTCAAGCACAAAGCAGAGGAGGCACTGACAAGTGAATGCAATGGTGCTTTCTAACCTGTGTGGATTGAAACCACACAAATTTTGATTCTGTAAAGTCTTCCTTAGCATGCTGGATTAATCACATGGATTAATAAAACACAATTGCCTCCCCTCCCTGGTGCCTCCTAGCTTTTGTACTTGCCTTCCCCCAACCCCCTTCATTTTTAAATTCTATGGAACTCTCAGGGAAAAAAAAGCATTTTCTGCGAGTATCCTGGCCATTGGTTCATTGGTTGAACCCGCCTAGGAGGATGGCTCTCCGAATTTTTCAGTGTGCAGACCTCTTCTCTGAGCTTGTATAGCAACCTCTGTGCTTTGGGGAGAACTCAGGGTGTCTTTTGAACCCCACACTTTGCAGAGTTCGTTGTGAGTGAAAATAGCACACTGCAATTATTTACATGTAAACACAAGCAAAGACTACTTTAAAGGGGTTTAGTACTTGGTGGAGGATATTAGTTAAGGGCTTGGTTAGGGATATATATGTTGGCCTCAACTCTATTCAGCCTGTTTAGCTTCCATGAACCCAAGCCTCCCTGTCTTCTGGGATAACATCAGCCAGCCTATGTCTAATTCAACAGCAGCTAAACTTGACAAATGTGATTAGCGTGTCAGCCATCATTTTACCACTTCATATTCACTTAATCCTTACAGAGACCTTAGGAGACATCATACTATCATTTCTATTTTCTGAAACTGGGACCAGAGATGTCCACTGTTTGACTCGAGGTCATACCACTGCTAAGTGGTAGAACTGAGACAAGGCAGATCCAGCATTCTCCCAAGTTGTGATCCTAACCATTGTACCTCCTTGCCTAAAGCCAGTTCCTTTCAACCTAGGTCAATGCTGTCTTCATCCAGTAGGTAGATTTCTAGGCTATGATTGAACTTTGATTTGAACTTCATGAACTTTGACTTTTTCAAAATGATAACATGACAGACAATTTTCTATTTCAGCCTCCAGCTCACAGTTATCATTCATTAGGGGGAAAACCCTGATGAAACCTCATAGGGAAAAGCAACAGAGAGGAAAAATGGATGGAGAATAGGGAGCAGATAGTAATGTGAGAAAAAGCAATGTCTTGGAATGGATGGGCATTGATTTGGCACCTTGTGCTTATGCTTGAGTGCCATTATGATGTGGTGCAGGGGCTTGGTTTTACTCTTCAGGGTCTATCTCCTGTACAGCCCCCTCTTCCCTCACCTTCCCTCAGAGGGAGAATTCTTTCTTTTTCCTCAGTCCACTTGGTCTCTTCTTCAAATTTATCAGCAAAGAAGAATTCTGCCCTCATCAATTAGCTCCTTGGCTTTTAATATCAGACCAGGCTAATGGTGAGTGAAGAAGCAGGAAAGTAGCAAGAGAAGAAGAAAAATGATAGTGTGAAGGGGAGGGAAGAGGAAAGGACAGGGAACCTGTGGTGCCAGCTGGTGTGACGGGGGGACGTTGGGGGTTTGGGAGTGGGGCAGCATGCTGGGGGAGATATGGGGACAGCTGCTATTTTTACAGGAGAGAGAATGAGGGGAGAAGAAGGGCAAGGAAGGAACAGAATGAGGGCGGAGACGGAGGAAATAAGGAAGAGTGGAAGAAAGAGGCTTCCAAGGAATTTGCTGTGCCTTATGCGTCTAGACCTTCTTTAGTATCTCTGAACTAGACTGAAATTAAGATGGAAATTGATTTTCAAAAATCTTTAGACACCCGTTAAATTTATTTTATCTAGGCACATCTAGGCAAAAAGGGGCCACATATGGGATCCCCTCCTCAGGGTTTACCCATCTTAAAATCTCCAGGTTGTGAGCACATGCATCATCTTTTTTTTTTTTTTTTTTTTTTTTTGGTCTAACTTGAACCCCTTCTCTAGAATATGTGACCCATGACAGTTGTTTCTCTTTGCACATACACAGTGTAGCGATTTTATCTCTTCACTTTTGATTCAAAATAGTATTTTCTGAGTGCCTGCTCTGTGCAAATCAGTGCCAAACAAGACGTAGTTCTTGGCATTTAGAACCGGTTTTTAGGAGAGGATGCAGAAAATAAGCCACTAAAATATATAAACAACATAATTACAGATTGTGCAAAAAAAAAAAAAACCCATAGTAGAAGTAAACTTGGAACAATTCCCTGTAAAAGTGACAGTTAAATCTGGATCTGAAAAATAAGAAGGACCTAGTTACATGAAAAGCTCTGGGAAAAAAGTACGCTATGAATTTTTAGGGAAAATGTCTTGGAAATATATTTTTAATTAGATTTCTTCACATATCTATTTTTTTTTAAAAAATCAGAATCTTGAGGAAGATTAATAGAATTTATCAATATGAACAAAAGAAAGAAAAGAACATTCTAGTGGACATGTGGGACAATGACCAAATTGCTAACACTTTTATTGTTGGAGGCCCAGAAGGTGAGGAGGAAGAGTGAGAATGAAGAAGTATTTGGAGGAATAAAGGCTGGAAACATCCTAAATTTGGTGAAAAACATAAACCCACACATTTAAGAAACTGAGAGAATCCCAAATGGATTTAAAACATAAATCCACATTAAGATGTATCCAAATTAAACTTCTGAAAACTGAATATGAAATAAGTGTATTCTCTTACCCTTAAATCCCTGGTATACATTTTAAAAGGTGAAGATTTAATGTTTTAGGGGCAGGGAAAAAGTGATAACTGGTTGTATCAGCAGGACACAGCAAGAAATATTTGACACAGTTGAAAGGGTTTCACAGAAAGTAAGTTAAAGTCTTGCCTATCTTGAAAGGAATGACATATTTATCTTTTCTTCTGAGGGAAGATTTTAATCTCTGTGTACCTTTTCCTCCCACTGTAACATGCAGATAATAATATGGTCTTACTTTAGGAGCTACCTTTAATATTTTATAAAATACTATCCCAACTGTAGTTCTATGATGAAAAATTTATACAAAAGGTGTATTTTGACTTTTCCTTCATAAACAAGGAATTTAGCAAACTATGCTTACTCCCAGTACCTCTTAACTTCCTGGTCTTCAGTTATAGAACGTGGAATACTATTTTTAGTAAATCTTTGATTTAATTAATTATGAATACATTAATTTTAATTCAATTACATATCCTCTTGTATCTGAATCATATTATTTACCACAATTCTTTAAAACCAGTCTATAAGGGGCCTGGGTGGCTCAGTGGGTTAAAGCCTCTGCCTTCGTCTCAGGTCATGATCCCAGGGTCCTGGGATTGAGCCCTGCATTGGACTCTCTGCTCATCGGGGAGCCTGCTTCCTCCTCTCTCTCTCTGCCTGTCTCTCTGCCTACTTGTGATCTCATTCTGTCAAATAAATAAATAAAAATCTTTAAAAAAATAAAAAAAATAAAACCAGTCTTGTATATGCTTACATTTTTTTTCTATATTCACCCTCAGCTTTCTGCTCTTTCATTTTTAATTTTTTTTAAAGATTTTATTTATTTATTTGACAGAGAGATCACAAGTAAGCAGAGAGGCAGGCAGGCAGAGAGAGAGAGAGAGAGAGAGAGAGAGGAGGAAGCAGGCTCACTGCCAAGCAGAGAGCCCGATGCGGGACTCGATCCCAGGACCCTGAGATCATGACCTGAGCCAAAGGCAGCGGCTTAACCCACTGAGCCACCCAGGCGCCCTCATTTTTAATTTTTACTCTTGATTAATTTTTCAGCTTATTAGGGACATTTTCAAGTAAAATTGTATTTTATTTTATTTTTTAAAAAGATTTCATTTATTTGACTGAGAGCGAGAGAGAACATACAAGCAGGGGGAATGGGAGAAAGAAGCAAGCTTCACACTGAGCAGGGAACCTGATGCCAGGCTCAATCTGAGGACACTAGGATCATGACCTGAGCTGATGGCAGATGACCTGAGCTATAGGCAAACACTTAATGACTGAGCCACCCAGGTGCCCCTGAAGGAAAATTTTAAAGGAGCATGTTTACTTGGTTTGCTGTTTTTTATTCTGGGTGAGCTTCTCATTTGTCCTGCACATCAGTATTCTTTTAAATCCAACCAGCAAAAAGCCTGCCAAGTCTAGTGTTGGGGGGCTCTAATCTTGAACTAGTCCCCCCATGCTAGTAAGACAGCCTCATCTTCCAGAAGAAAAGTGTGTGGACATCTTCATTAGTAGTGTATGTGTGTGTGGACATCTTCATTAGCAAACTCTTCTCAGAAGCCCCCAGAAGATTTGTTTATAAGTCTCATTATGTTTAACTAAGTCATGTGTCTTCTACTTGACCAATTACACTGGATGGAATGATATTACCATAGGGATTTTCCCCTGAGCTGCGAAGAGGGCTACTTCTTGAAGGTGTGGATACCTGAATGAAAGGTGACCTCTCTTTGTAGAGAATACAGTTTCTTCTGCACCAATAGTGTCTGCTGCATCTTCCTTACTTCTGATTTTTTTTTTTTTTGTAATGTTGGTTACTCCATTTAGTCATCCAAAGAAGATCTTGATTTTTCTATCAGACATTTAATTTATTTGGGATTGTTCCTCATCTTACCCTGCTTTGTCTTCTCTCTGCTTACTGTTGTTTTGCCGGTCATCCTGGTGTCTGTACCTGTTCTGTAAGGCTATATCTTCTTTCCATTAAGGATGCCAAGCTCTGTTTTGTTTGTTTGCTTGTTCCTAATGCAAAAATCATTTCATCCTTCTCCATCAGCCACTTTTACTCTCCTTTTATATTCTAAGCTCCTCAAAAATCTCTTTTACTATCCAGAGCAAGAGTACATCCCTTCCTATTCATTCCCTACCCTGAGCCCCAGACCATCTAAGCATCTTGGCAGCTGGATTTACCATCTTGTCTTTCATCATAGAAGTGGATAAAATACATGAGTCTTCTAGCCAGCCCTGGACGTCTGCTTCTGTGCAGCTGTCCTTACATTCTTCCGAAACTCTTCACATCATCTCTCTCTTACTCAAAATCTTTCAGTGGCTTCTGATCACACATTCCTGTTCTTAAAAGGATGGACTGGTTGGAGGACTCTGCCTTTTGCTGGTCAGGAAAACCCATCTGTGTCTATGCTGCCGAGCTCTGTTTTTGAAAATTCCCAAAGTGATTGATTGCAGGATGGTTTTTGTGAGCCATTGGGATGATGCATTCTCTCCTTCATTTTGCTGTATGTAACTGCGTTTATATTTTATGAGCATTATATGAATTCATATGTTTTTCATCTTTGAATGAACAGGATTCTTTCTGGTCCTTGGTGCTTTCCAGAAGACATGATGTACAAGTATCATATGCTTCTGTTCATTATCCACTCAGAAGTTGTTAGAATCTTTTTCAGGCCTGCTGCTGAATAGTAAGGTGATGGTACAGACCTGTTCCCAGGTTTAGCTTCCATTACAACCCTAAACCCACCTCCACCTAGCAGTGCTTTCCTTTGAGAAGCTGGAATCTCCCACCCACCACCTGATTCTCTGATACTCATGGATTATAAGAGGGATGACAACTCCAGGAAACATTGTTACCATGAAGCTCTTCTCCGACCTAACACTTGACATGTAAGGTCTACATCTTTTGGCCACTGTTCTCTGTCTCTCATACATCCAAGCACAAAGCTAGGGCAGGGACTGGAAAAATACAGAGCCTACCTTTAAAATCACTGGGCACAATACATAGAGGTGACTATTTTTTTATTGTTGTTTTCTTTTTATCTTGACCACAAACCCTGGACTGTGTTGGGGAAGTGGACAACTGGATGGAGGCAAAGCATCTCCCTCCTATTTTCCCATCAGCTGGGGCTATTTTGTTAATTTTCTAAAGTATGGATATTGCATTGGAAGTTCTCTTTCTATGTCATTCTTCATAAAAATGCCCCTCAGAATCCATCATGGAGTGTCTTACAGGCTTAGAATTAGTAAAATGTGAGGAGAGGCTGCACCTGGGAATGATCGCTGAAAGTTCACACGATTCTTCCAATAATGGATTTTTACCTGGTCGTGTGGGGATCATAGAATTTTTGCCATGTAATCTCATTTACATTTCATAGCATCCATACAAGTGGCAATTCCAAGAGATGGCACAGATAGTCCGTGGCACTGTGTTATCAGCTCTGGGATGGACTGACAACAGCTTTTCTCATACTTCTAATCACTTGATACATCACTTCATTTTTTAACACTGAGTTTATCGCCCCTTTCTCTCCCCATTAGTGTTAAAGAATAAGACTACACAGATAAGCAAAAATGAATTTTTTAAATTTATTTTCAGCATAACAGTATCATTATTTTTTCACCATACCCAGTGCTCCATGCAATCCATGCCCTCTATAATACCCACCACCTGGTACCCCGACCTCCCACCCTCTGCCACTTCAAACCCCTCAGATTGTTTTTCAGAGTCCATAGTCTCTCATGGTTCACCTCCCCTTCCAGTTTACCCCCACCCCCTTCTCTCTAACTCCCCATGTCCTCCATGCTTTTTGTTATGCTCCACAAATAAGTGAAACCATATGATAATTGACTCTCTCTGCTTGACTTATTTCACTCAGCATAATCTCTTCCAGTCCCATCCATGTTGCTACAAAAGTTGGGTATTCGTCTTTTCTGATGGAGGTATAATACTCCATAGTGTATATGGACCACATCTTCCTTATCCATTCATCTGTTGAAGGGCATCTTGGTTCTTTCCATAGTTTGGCGACCGTGGCCATTGCTGCTATAAACATTGGGGTACAGATGGCCCTTCTTTTCACTACATCTGTATCTTTGGGGTAAATACCCAGACACTTCTCCAATAAAGACATACAAATGGCTATCAGACACATGAAAAAATGTTCATCATCACTAGCCATCAGGGAGATTCAAATTAAAACTACATTGAGATATCACCTTACACCAGTTAGAATGGCCAAAATTAGCAAGACAGGAAACAACATGTGTTGGAGAGGATGTGGAGAAAGGGGAACCCTCTTACACTATTGGTGGGAATGCAAGTTGGTGCAGCCTCTTTGGAGAATAGTATGGAGATTCCTCAAGAAATTAAAAATAGAACTTCCCTATGACCCTGCCATTGCAAGAATGAATTTTTGATATTATGTCATTTGAAACTTGTCTTCACTCATAAATACCTTGTAAACTAGTCTTTGCTTCTACCTGTGACTTTGTCAAGGTGTTTTCAGACCGGATAAAGAAATTCCCAGGACCAATGTCATAGAGCATCTGGATACAAGAGGCCTATATAGTGAAACCATGTTAGTTGCTAAGGACTTCTGCCCAGGATGGCTCCACCACTGGAAACAGATTCATTTGTGTAGGACCGCCTCCTGAAATCACTCTTTCTAAGTCACTTCTTTGTTAACTACATCTGGTAGAGGCTCATTTGATTTCAACATTCTCTAGCATGGTGTAGAGATGATTTATGAAAACAAAGCTCTGTTAAATAGTTGACCTTGAACAACACAGTTTTAAACTACATTGGTCTACTCCTATGCAATTAAAAAAAAATGTAGTACAGTACTGTAAATGTATTTTCTCTTCCTTATGGTTTCCTTCATAACATTTTCTTTATGTTAGCTTATTTTATTGTAAAAATACAGTACATAATACATATAACATACAAAATATGTGCTAATTGACTATCTATGGCATTGGCAAGTCTTCCGGTCAAAAGTAGGCTATTAGTAGTCAAGTTTTTGGGGAGTCATAAGTTACACACAGATTTTTGGCTGGACAAGGATTGGTGCGTCCCATGCTGTTCATCAGCCAACTGTATACAGTTAAGTGCTAGTGTTTATAGTATTTATCCACTCATGCACCACAGTTATATGCTATAATGAATTAAGGTAGGTTAACCCATAGTTATACCAGCAATAATGTATTATTTATTTAAAGATTTAAAGTTTGAAAACTTTTTGATGTTTAAACATCAATTTTATTTATTTTTATTTTTTATTTAATTTTTTAACTTAAATTCAATTAGCCAATGCATAATACATATTTAGTTTTTGATAAAATTTCCAGTGATTCATTAGTTGCATATAGCACCCAGTGCTCATCACACCATGTGACCTCCTTATTGCCCATTATTGCGCTACCTTTGACAAAAAATTTGATAAATTTTAATTTAATATTTGATGGAGTATGATTAAGGACAGTGATCACTGTCAAAACTGTGGAGGATTATCCTGTGCTGCTTCTGTATTTGAAAACAACAGGATTTATTTTTGATGACTTTGTCACTTAACATTGGAGGAATCTAATTAATAGTGTACAATGCAAGTATTTCTACTATGAAAAATTCATCGCAGAAAGTGTGTCAAAGGAGTGAGAATTCTCAGATCCTCCTAACTTGACAAAATGTACCATTGTTTCAAAGACTTATTTAGACTGTCCCATATGCATAGATTTTATCATAGGGTTTCAATCATGGAAAATGTATGACTGTATATTCTGCTTTAACTTACCATCATATCATTTTTTTATAATGCCCCATAGTTCAGTTCAACAAATATGTTTACATTTTCTTTCAGTGGCTCAACAATACCCAGTTGACCTATTATCACTGAATTAGTATTATCATTAATATTATAATATTATCATTTCTCCCTTATGGGACATACAGGTTGCTTTTACTCATTTTTTTTCCTTTCATGAATAACTTTGAAATGCTTGCCTTGATAGAACTCAAGAACCACGTTAACATCAACTATTAATAGGAATGTCAGTAAGAATAGCCCCAATGAAGCATCCAAGATTTAGGAAGTTCTGAACAGAGGCAAATATAATTCCATCATTTGCTGATTGACTAGCTTAATCTGCAAATGTGGTGACGTTAAAAACACTGCTGGGTTTGGCAAGGGGCTGGGATTACAATAATAATAGCGGTAGTAATCATAGGAATGAGAACAACAATATCAACAATGATGGTAGTGATAAGAATGACATCTACAGGCGTGCCTGGGTGGCTCAGTGGGTTAAAGCCTCTGCCTTCGGCTTGGGTCATGATCCCAGGGTCCTGGGATTGAGCCTCACATCGGGCTCTCTGCTCTTCAGGGACCCTGCTTCCTCCTCTCTCTCTGCCTGCCTCTCTGCCTTTGTGATCTCTGTCTGTCAAATAAATAAATAAATGGCATCTACAATTTATGGGGCACTTTATGCTGAGTGCTCTTCTAAATGCTTTAAGTATATAAACTCATTTGACTTTCACAACAACCTTATGAGTAAGATGCCATTATAATTTTTATTTTATGGAAGGGGAGACATACACAGAGGTTAAAAATTCCTTGTTATTGTAGTGCTGATTAAGATTTCTGTGGTGGGTCTCTTTCTCTCAGAAGGAGATATGGGCAACAAAGCAGGGGTCGGCATCTTTGTTGTTGACTGAAACCAGATAGGCAAAACCCAGAGCTTTCCTGGTAGAGGGAAGAGACTGTGTGGTCTTTGCCACCTACTGGTGCTTTCATTGATCAGCCCACGGAGTTCTCCGATATAGTTCTTCATGGAAGACTTCAGTGTCCATTGGCTACACTCTGGCATCATCATGAACATTTCAGCAGTGGCCTCTGTGCCCTGAGAACACAGCTTGGGAAAGTTTGAATTAGATTAATTTTCATCTTTGTAGATGAGGTCAGGAGAATTTCTTTATTTTGATCCAAGACCCATCTTCCCTCTTTATTTGTATCACAAAGATGAAAATGGCTGAAAATAACTTCATTTTATACAAATGCAGGAGGGGCCTCAGATACACAGCCTTGCCCTGTTTTGATCACATCAGCTGACAACTGGTAACATGCCTGAGCCGAGCTACTACTCCTTGTCCAGATTTAAAGATGAAAGAGATAAAAATCTTTCCTTCTGGATATGTACATTCAGGGAGCATGGATACACTAATTGGTAGTGATTATTATGGTGCCAGTTCAATGAATTTGTACCATTAATGCTAGCGACCCTGGAGAAAAATGTTGAACTTTCTCCCCATGATTCTATTCAAGCATTACTAAAATTCTGGCTTCTGAAATGCCATAAAAAAGCATGTCAGGAAGCGTTCCTTAGCTGGCCTAATTGATTCTCTTAAGATTGTTCAACTACATAACGACTTTTATAAATATTCTTTTCGAAATGGAGAACTTTGTCCATAGTCTTATTTGAGAAAAATCTTTGATTTCAGCATGTTTCCCTTTTTAAAGCAATGTTTTAATTTTGCTGCACTGAATTGCTTCCCCCCCCCCCAGGGTAAAAAGAAGTCAAATTGAATTGATTTCTGTGTTTCAAATGCCTACATAGAAACATATTGAAAGACGATATTAAATACCTCCATTTTTTATGACAAGGCAATTGGGGAAATCATTCTGTGTGTGCTGGGGTATAGAAGAGTTTTGCTTTCATTCATGAACATTAGAATTTCATTTCATTAAATCATATTGGCAGCAAACATTGGTATGTTGGAAGTGGATCCCTCCATTTGGATTTGTACTAAAATTTTGATAGCCTATTTTCCTTTTATTGTTTTCAATGTTACAACATCTCTACTGGGATTTTAAAATTCTCTGCTCACTGGATATGGAGTATGAGTTGTAAACAGGGGAGTGGGCAAAGTGTTCTCAAACACTGTTCTTGAATCTGTCCCTGGTACTTGTCTGGTTTTTTTCTTTCGGGCGTCTGGAAGGGTGGCAGAGACCTGGTGACAGGACAATGAGGTTTTCCTATCAATGCTGACCCTCAGAAACAGACGTCATCTCTGTAATGTAATTCAGTCCAGCTGTCTCTGCATTCTGGAGCTTCCATCATGGAGTTTTATTCAAGAGTAGGCTTGTTTTTATAGAAAGAGGAAAATGCATATTTAATCTTTGAATTTGCCTTTGTATTTTTTTTAACCTAAAAGAGTTAAGATGTTTTCTAATTTTCAAGCTTTCTGATTAACTCTGCTTAAGCTTCTTCAGGAGTATGTATTATGAGGTAATAATACAATATAACTCAGGCAGATTTGAAGACTAGAGTTTGTGTATATAGAACACCTAGTACAATGCTCAGCAAAAGGGATCTCAATGCATATTCATTATTCTCCATCACCTCTCTTTATTTGAACATCATTTGTAATGGGATCCAATAAGACATCATTCCTTGTCTAGATCTCAGAATAAAATAACATATCCCATACTAAATGGGATGGGAGGGGAAGTCTGATTCTGACACTTGATATCTTTATATCATTTTCAGTCTTAAAAAGTTGGTTCTTCTGTTAAAAGTAAAAGGTTGAGAAGGCCCATGAATCTTTTGAGTATCTGCTGAATTTTGAGGTTCCTCATGTGCCACATGTATCTAACCCAGTACCTGTCCACCTGGGAGATCCATAGAAATGCATACATGCCGGTGAATTGATCAGCTTGATGTAGATAGATAGAACATATGTGTTCAGAA
>NC_081562.1:18135759-18180330 GCF_022355385.1 Mustela nigripes
GTGAGATTAAGAGTCACTTATGGTTTGTCTCCCTCCCAGTCCCATCTTGTTTCATTTATTCTTCTCCTACCCACTTAAGCCCCATGTTGCATCACCACTTCCTCATATGATCTCCCTGATGTAGATATTTTATCCATCAATTTCATCCGTTCATCCATCCATCCATCCATCTTTATCTACCTTGCTTTTTCTTCTTTTTCCTCCTCCTCCTCTTCTTTACTTTATCATAATCATCATTACCATCCACCTACCTATACATTTGAAATACTGATTATGCTACATATCTAATAGGTGCATGGTAGGTAGCGGCTATCCTAGAACAGGAGGAAACTGAGGGATGATGGGCCTGTAACACCAAAGTGTAGTCCCTCCAGTTAAGGGAAACTTTCTTTCTCTCTTTCTTTTTAAAATGTAAATGGACTTAAGCTAGGTGACCTTTTCATCAGGGCCTAATTGGCATAAAATAAATGGCACATATTTAAGGTACACAAATGTAATGAATTTTGACATACATAGACACCTCTGAAACCTTCAACACGTTCATGACCGTGAACATGGCCATCATGCCCCCCAAGCTTACTCCTTTACTTTGTAATCCCTCCTTCTGGTCCTTCCATGCCTCCCTTCCCTGGGCCATCCACTCAATGACTGGTCTGCTTTCTGTTTGCATTTTCTGGAATTTTATGAAGGTGACATCAGGCAGTATGTCCTCCTTTTGGCAGGGAAAGAAGAGGCCTATCTTCTGTCACTGTAATTATTTTGAGATTCACCCACGTTATTGCATATACCTGTATATGCAATACTGGTATTTATCACTGTTCAGTAGTGTTGCATTGTAAGGTGTAGTGCAATTTGTTTATTCACTCACCTGTTGAGAGGCATTGGATTGTTTCCAGTTTGGAACTATGACAAAGTTAGTGCAAACGTTTGTGTATAAGACTTCATACGGACATATGTTTTCATTTCTCTTGGATAAATACCTAGGAGGGAAGTGGTTGGATCATCGGGTAGTTGAACTTTTTTCTTCCCTGTTGGTTTGGGCAAAGTCACATCAGCAGTGTTGGGAGTTCCTGTTGCTTCACAATCTCTCCAACAGTACACTGGTTTTGATTTCCATTCAAACAGGTGTGCAAAGGCTTTCATTAGCATATTAATGATATTAATTGATAGTGAGAATCTTGTCACAGGCTCATTGTTATTCACATATCTTCTTGGGTGAATTGGCTATTCAAATTTTTTGCCAAGGTTTCCCTGTCCTTTGGCACAGCTCAGGGATTCTTTGAAGGCGGTGAACTGGACAGTTTCAGTGATTACCTCAGTTTCTGCCTCCCCTCCAGAGTCCTTGTGCTTTCCGATTTATGTTAATTTTTTTCTAACAGCTTTTTATTAAGTCCTTCCAGCTTTCCAAGACATACTGTTAAAGGCATTTTGTAATGTGACAATAGTTTACTTTATTGAAATTCTGATTGAATAATATGAGTGCAGATGATCCTTTGAATATCACTTGAAGTTCTGAAATAAATGTCCTTGCTAGAATAGCACACAGATGAAATATAAATTCAAATGTGTATTTGAATTTACTCAATAAAATATGTATCTCAATATGTCACCCTGCCTAAAAGACCCAAAATGCAAATAATATTTATGTCTTAAATTGTTCTTATTGTGGAAGTTAAGAAAAGTCCTCTAAATGTAATCTGTTTGTAGTTTAAAAAATCAGTAAAATGATGAAACATGGACATATTTATGCTTAATGTGAATGAATATTCCAGATTGCTTTTACAAAAATGTGCTTTTCTATGAATCCTTTCCCCCCCCTAATTATGTCATGTTAGTCACCATATAGTACATCATTAGTTTTTGAATCTTTACCACAAAAGAAAGATGAGTCGTGCACTGAGGCTAGGTGGCTATGTCTTAAGGGGATTGGATTCAGCTAAAGGTTTGATAAAAGTGATGGAATCAGTCAAAATGTCTCCTGTCATCTTCCTCTTCTCCTGCTCCCACTCCTGTTGCACTGTTTCCCATTCTAACTCTTTCTGCAAATGTATGCATCAACCAGCCTTCGTGAACTGAGACTCAGCCAGAGAATCCACCTCTGTTATTAGATGTGCTTCAGGGACCCAAGAACTATAGGCAACAAATTAAGTCTGTGGCCTGAAAACTGAAAGGGATAAAGTGTTGGGAAACAAATAGAAACACTTTAGGAAGTTCTTACCTTGAGAAAGGGCTTTATAAAGAAATACAATGTGGAAGGAGAAGATTGTAATGATAAATGCAGCAGAGCAATTCCAGATGACCAGGAAACACTTCTTCAGTCCTCGTTAGAAGAACTTGCTGTGCAGAAGTCAGATGCTACTCTGAACTTTGCCAGGACGACATCAGTTTCAAGTGCCTAAGTATAGGAGTAAAACACAGAATCTGAGATTTTGAGTTCCAGGAGTTGGTGAGAGAGTTGTTAGAGATGTTCAAAAGGAACCTGGAAATGTGGGTCTGTTTCTTGTCCTACTAGAAAGTTTTGGTTGTCCTCTGCAGAGGGGAGATAGGGCCAGCAAGCAGAGAGGGTAAAGTTTCTAAGGACGCACAGAAGATGAGACAGAATTCCATAGCTGTGCTGCTTAATATACTAACCACTAGCCACATCTAGCAATTTAAATGTAACTTAATTAAAATAAAATAAAATGAAAATTGAGTTCCTCAGTTGTGCTAGCCACATTTCTTATATTTGTCAGCCAGATCTGGCTAGTGGCTGCTGTACTGGACTGCATGGATAGAGAACACTTTCATCTGTGTGGAAAGTTCTTGGACAATGCTGCTTTAGGGGAAGCTGACATTTTAGAAGCTGGATGGTTAGACAGAGATGAAAGGAAAACCAGTAGGCAGAAAATGATAACATCAGAAATGTGCAGGGAAAAGCAGAGAGGACAATGTGTAACGAGACTGGGGAGGTTATGGATGTAAGGAGCACACAAAATGGCAAAATGCGGCAAACCAATTTAGTGAAATGCTGCTTCGTGGACAAGAAGGAAGAGGACATAGAAGACATAGAAGCTGGGTGGGGTCTCTGGGCGCAGTGATGACCGTCTGGAGAGCAGTTTCAGGAGGGGAGGCAGAATTCAAATAGGATTAAGGAATAAACTAAGAGTGAGAAAATGGAGGCATTCAGAGTGGGCCCCTTTCCCCAAAAGATTGGTTGTACAAGAAAAGAGTAAGTTAAGATAGCTAAATACCAGATATCAGAGCGAAATCAGCTCAGTTGTTCACAGGTACAGAAGAAGAGATGGAAATCTCCAACAGAAACAGGGACAGTCAACACAATGTGAGGCAAGAAGGGGCAGAGGATGAAAGGCGGAGACCGGGCAGAGGTTTCCCTGTGTCCCGAGGAAGGAACGAGGATGAAGAGTAGATGCCAGGGGACAGACGGGCAGTCCATGAAGGGGTTCCTGGTAGAAGGCTTCATCTTCTCAATGGTGTCAGGGTCAACATGAGGTTCTGGGCTTGAGGAGCACAGAGGAGGTTTGTCTGGCCACCATGGCAAGGCCACAGAGATGAAGTCCTGAATGCAAAGGAACTCATGCAGTATCTCCTTCCAAATTAAATGTTGGTTTTCTGGGGGTGTGAGTGGCTCAGTTGGTTAGGCATCTGCCTTCAGCTTGAGTCATGATCCCAGAATCCTGGGATTGAGCTCTGCCTCAGGCTCCCTGCTCAGCGGGGAGTCTGCTTCTCCTTCTCCTTTTGTCCCTGCTCCTATGCTCTCTCTTTCTCTCTCTCTCACCTGCTCACTCTGTCTCTCAAATACTTAAATCAGATCTTAAAAAAAAAATTAAATGTTGGCTTTCTAATGGAAACTTCTAGAGGCAGTATCTTAACCCCAGATCATGACTCCCTGTAAAGAAAAAGAATTTAAGGGGCGCCTGGGTGGCTCAGTGGGTTAAAGCCTCTGCCTTCGGCTCAGGTCATGATCCCAGGGTCCTGGGATCGAGCCCCGCATCGGGCTCTCTGCTCGGCGGAGAGCCTGCTTCTTCCTCTCTCTCTCTGCCTGCCTCTCTGCCTACTTGTAATTTCTGCCTGTCCCAAAAAAAAAAAAAAGAAAAAAAGAAAAAGAAAAAGAATTTAAGGGTAACCTAATAAGCGCAAGTAGACATACATTGGGCAAGGCAATGTGAGTAGGGGCCTGCTCCACCCTCCCTAGAATTAACCCTAACTGTCACCTCCTATTTACCCAACAAGCTCATTTGAAGCTGAGCAGTTTTTTTGCAGGGGACTATTCAGAGAATCATTTTTACAAAGCAGCCATTTAACCATTGATTAGGGAGGTTAGGAAAAGGAGAGTGGGCTTGGACAGGTGGCAGAGTGCCATGGTGCATGTGGCTCGCTCTAGGAGACCCAGCTAGAGGGACACAGTCCATGTGAGAAGCCATATCCTATATTAAAATTCCCTGTCCCTCCAGGTTTCCAGTCTGCTGCTCCTCACGGCACCAGACCCTTGTCCCAGACCTACATCAGGGACTTCTAAGCTGCTGAATATGAGCAAACTTTTCAGCTGTGCACAAAGGGAAAGGTAACACTGCAGCAGACTAATGCTGCAGGCAGTTCCTTCCTCGGTGATGCGGGACTTGACACTTTTTGCTTTGGCTTCTCCTGGGATATCTTTCTGGGCCATAGACCAATCAGAACAACTCTGCTTTCATGTCTCCAACTCACATAACTGTAACTTTCCATTAAAATATTTTTGATTATGCAGCAGAAGTACTTCCTTTAAGAGCAGGTTCCTTGGTGAAGCATCCCCCACCTTCCCTCAAGGGGCTAAACTTTGAACTAGATTTGATGTCCACTGACAGGATGAAAATAGGATGCCAGAGACTTGGGAATGGTTTGTTGGACCAAGTTATTGCTAATTCTCCTTAGGACGGAAGCAGAAGAGGCCCTGTTTCTAGTGCCCAATATGATCCATGAAGAAAGCCACTTTAAGCTGTTTTATTTTTTCTCCCCCAGGGATGCATTGTTAGGGTTTTATGAGTTGATACGTATGGGGGAAAAAAGGCTTGCTTCAAAGTAAGAGAGTAGACCCATAAGAAACTCCTTGCATGTTCCAAGTTAGCATTTGTTAATGGTTCCTTCAAATCAGAAACCCTGGGATTAAGCAGGTTTGATGTTTTGAGAATAAATTCATGGACTGTGAACTCAAAAATAGCCAAGCTTTGACATCTGCTTGGTGTTCCACACCATCGGAGGGAGTTTGCATGACTTATTTTTTAATCCACGAAATACCACAATGGAAGTATTTTATTCCTTTCCTACTACATTTTACCAACAGAAAGGAAACAAACTTGGAGGAATCAAGAGAGAGGTACTAATGGCGAAGTGTGGAGGGAAGTATGACATAGATGACTTTCAAACTATGCTGTTGCCCCTATATTTTCTGGCTAGCGGTGTATGGAAAACACTTTGTCAGCTGCTCTTTGACCCAAAATAGAGCGTGTTTTCCTTACACTACAGATTTTAGAGCGGAAATACATAAAAACTAAAATTTCTTAAGTTCCTTAAAATTTTAAAATATTTGTGTGATTATTTATTTATTTATGAGTATAGTTAGAGGCCAGTGGTAGTCAGAGGGACAATGCCATTAAATGGATATAATGTCTAATATCCACTTACAGTGCCCTCTGGCAGAGATTCTCCAGCTGTGATCTAGAAAATACTCATGGTTTCTAGACTGGTCTTGCACCATATTCAAGATTATTTATAGTATTGAAACTATTCACTCAATAATTGCTTACTGAAAATTTATCCATTATAGTCCCAAGCATCTACCAAGAATACAGCAGTGAGCAAAAAGAAGCAGTCCATGTCTTCAGTGAGTTTAATAATCTAGAAGGTGATGCCGGTGTTATTCTAACTGATCATGAATGTAAAGAGAAAATGACAGTTGTCATTCATAGTTTCTGGCCCCGATTCACATTTTGCTTGTGAGATTCTTCTCAACTGTCTCATTAAATCAGCACCCCTCTGGTGATTTATTCCAACAAAGCATTTCTTTTTTACCCGCAAATAAGAGGGAGGATCTTTAGGAACTTCTGACATGGTACGATGCTCTGCAAACTGAAGATATTTGAGAACCACTGACCTATAGCCAGACTCTGAGAATTACATTAGAGAACATGACAATTGCCTGTCTCTTTTTCTCAGGCTTTGTATGTTTGCATGCAGCATTTGCACGAAGGCCAAGGTCAAAAAGCAGTCAGACTTCAAAAAAAAAAAAAAAAATCTAAAAAACTTATCAGGAGTAAATCAGTGTTGCCTCGCCCTAGAAAATACAAAGATGGGTACAAACTTAGGTACTTTTGTCTTACAGCATGTATACTAAATGCATGTTTATTTTCTGACTGCACGAAGATCTTTTTCTCTTGAGAGAAAATTGCCTATTAAGGCATTTACTCTTGGGATAGTGAACTTGAAATCTTAACTGGGTTCCTAAATCATGCTAAGAACATCAAGTGCATTTTCTGTTGGAGCAAGGAGGTGAGTGTTTAACAGTTAAAGAGGCCCATAAGTGCATCATCCTGCTTGAGACAGTAGTAATGGCATTCAACATAAATTTATGCCTACCTCTTATGCATCAAGGGCAAAAAAGCATCCTGGTGCTTGACTTTGATGTCCCAATCTTTATGTGGACTGAATTCATCATTTTGAAAAAAAAAAAAAAGAAGAAGAAGAAGAAGATTGAAGCCATTTTATTAAAAGAAAGATATTTGGTTGTAAAATCTGGTCATCGCTCATTGGGTTGTAGCCTCTCATGAAAAAAAACAAAACAAAACAAAACAGAAAAACCCCCACAAAATTACAGTTTGCTTCTAAATGCTATGGACTCCAGACTGTCACCTATTTGAAAGCAAGCAAAAGCAAACGGGACAGAGCTTGAAGCTGGAAAAGAAAACACGTGCGCGCGCACACACACACACACACACACACACACACACACAACTTTTGTTAATGTATAGGCATTCAACTCCCACTGTTCATTAACACACATATTGCTAATGCTTGGCAATGAAGCGGACATTTTTCTTGAGTGGGGTCGAAAAACTAATTATTCGCCATATGGTGGTTGGCTCAGCAACAATTGCTGAAGCCGTGGAAGCAAAGGGAAGTTGGCCGAGCGATTTCTTTGGGCAGTTTGCACAGCTCTGACTCTCTTGACATATGCCATTCATGTGGCCTCTGGAGAACAGATGGGCCAGGGCTGGGAACGGAGGGGAAATCATGGCTGGGATCTGGTGGCAGCCCCTGTCTCTTTATCCTTCAGAATGACTTGGAGTCACATGGCATGTGAAAATAACAAGTAGGGGATTGTACTCAGAGAACTTCCCTGCCTTCTTTTTATAAAGCCACGGCGTAATTTTGACTGCCTTTTCGTATTTTGTTTATTAAAGGGATCAGGATTTTAGATGAAAGAGATTCCTTGGTTGTGGGTAGGGTCTGGCCTATGCCAATGACACTTGCTCATTGTCAGCAGGAAAAATGCTGGCAGTTTGATAAGGGATAAGAAAATAGAGGGTTTTTTAAATTAAAATTTAAATTACTCTTTATTTGTTCTCTTCCCGTTTGTAAATCTCACATAGGCAAGTTAAGATAAGAGCTGGTTTAGATTCAGGATACTCAGACCTCCTGAAATGAGTTAGTGTGGGCTTTTTTATTTTTTTCCTCTCCTGAGGATCCAATGCAGGAAAGCCAAGAGTAATGGGCATGTTGTGCAGGCACAACTTGGGTGCTTTCTGGATTTTACATTGTCCTAAAGAAACAAAAGAGGAGAAGGAGAAGATATTGCCAATTAGAGATTAACTGGGCATTTATATGCATAAAAACGGCTTAAGCTAAAATTGTTCACTCAGCAACTTAAATTTTAATTAAGAAGCCCTTGCAGTTAGGGTACCAAAGTTACAGTCCTAGGAAGGTATTTGTGCTCCTGTTCTTACTTTTTCAATTATAGCCTTGGTACTCCTACTAAATATGAGACATTGTTCTTGGTCTTAATTCTGGAGATTGACTTCCCAAGCTGACTCCTCACAGAGAGGCATTATGAATGCCAACTACAGTTGTTCACATTTTGTGAACTTCTAAAAGCAAAATCACTTGGTGATTTGAAATTGAAGAATTATAGATCTTTTTTTTTGATTTTGATTTTTTACATTTCAAATTTCTATCTTTCAAACTTTGGTGCTAATACAAGATGGTATTGAAAGAGGACAGTGGAGTTTTTTTTTAGCTCATCTGGGAAGTTGATGCTTTGAGTTTTTATAGCCAGAGCACGGTTTCCCTACTAGAGCTGAAAAAGGAAAAATGGGTTTTGTTCTTCTTTATGTTTCTTTCTTGTTTCTGAAATTTATTTTTAACTTTTTTTTTTTAAGGAGATATTTATTTGTCTTGGGATGTTGGGAGAGAGAAAGAGGGAGAGAGCAAGAGAAGAGCAGGGGCAGAGGCAGAAGGAAAAAAAGAATCCCAAGCAGACTCCCTGTTGAGTGAGGAGCCCTACCCAGGGCTGGATCTCAGGACCCTGAAATCACAACCCGAGCCAAAACCAAGAGATGGTCCCTTAACCAAATGAGCCACCCAGGTGCACCTGAAATTTATTTTTAATTTTGGCTAAGTTTTAGGCAGAAGGCCATGACTCTGTTCTCAGATTTGTGTAGTTTTTCCTTTGCTATGAGGCAAGCATGATCAGCCTTTTCTATTTTCATTTCTTGCCATCTGAAATTCCTCTCTTTGTGTATCGTGTCTTCAGATTACAAGTTATGCAGTTTGGAGTAGCTTCCTAAATATTTGTTTGATTCTCAAAACAGAGAGACAGACTGGTTAATTCAGGGTCAGCAAAGTTTTTCTGTAAAGGTCAGGGTAGTAAGCAGTTTAGGATTTGCAAGGCATTGGTGGGCTATATTTGGTCCCTGGGCCATAGACTGTGGGTTTACACAGTGTTGTTGTGCAAGTGTTGTAGTTTGTTCAAGTATTAACATCTCTCCAGTCAGGTCATTTTTCATTTCAGCTTCTCTTGGTCCTGCTGAAACCATCCTTCAGAGTCCCTTAAAAACTAATGTTCTCTAGCTCTGCCCCCACGGCTCAAAGTGTGGTCTGAGGACCAGCCTTATGGGCGTCACCGCTCAGGAGCTTGTTGGGGATGCAGACTTTTCCCCAGACCTCCTGAAACAGAGTCTGTTTTTTAAAGAGGGAGCACTGGGCAGACAGCAGAGCCCACTCAGAGAAACCCAACAATTCTCCAAGGCCACGCCTCTAATAAGAAACCAAGCCCAGATTTTTCTTAAGCCTGTCTCATTAAATGCCTTACTCTTAATCATTTGGGTATAGTGTCTATGTAGATCTAGAACTCTGGAATTTGAGGATCCACAACCAGAATATTCCCAAACTGGAGTGAATCCTTTCAATAATGACTTTTCAGCAGCAAGATGGAAACTGAGACTGAGTCCTTCCTAACAAGTCCTGTTAGTGCTTCCCATGCATCTGCTTCCTGTTCTTTCCAACTATTCCTGCATGGAACCCTCCCTCCTTCCAACTTGTGTCTCTATACAGTTCATTCATTCAGAGGATATTTTTCAAGTGCTGTATGAGTTTCCTGGGGTTGCCTAAGAAATAGCTCAAAGCAAGTAGCTTCCCCCACACAAGTTCATTCCCTCACAGCTCTGGAAGCTGGAAGCTTGAAATCGAGGTGTCACACGGCGATGCTTTCAGCAGGCTCTAGGGGAGGGTTCGCAGGCCACTTCTTAGCTTCTGGTGCTTGCCAGCAGCTTTTGGTGTTTCTCCACTTGCAGCTATGTGGTTCTAACCTCTGCTTCCATTACCAACTGACCTTCTCTCTGTGTGTCTCTGGGCCTCTTCTCCCTGTCTTAGAAGGACACTAGTCATTGTAAATTAAGAGCCCTCCTTACTCCAGTATGAGCTCATCTTAACTTACATATTAATTTCACCTCTAAAGACTCTTCAAATAAGGTCACATTCGCAGGTGCTAACAGTTAGGACTTTAGCACCTGCTTTCTGGGGACCCAATTTAGCCCCCGACAGGCATTCCTGAGGATACAGTGGCAGACCAGCTACACAGTTTTGCCTTTAAGGAGCCTCTATGGAATAGAAAGAAAAGCACATAAAATATTTTCAGATAGGGATGAGTGCTGTTTAGAAATCAAACAAGGTACCAATATAAAAACTCAAGTAGCTCTTTTCGCTGGTGAAATTGTTGAAGGCCTCCTTGGTTTCCTCCAGATTTATTGAGCTATGATTGACAAAAATTGTATCTATTTAAGGTGTCTAAGATAGTGTTTTGAAATATTGTGAAATGATTACCAAAATCAAGCTAATTAACACATCGATTATTTCACATAGTTACTCTGTGTGTATGTATGGTGAGCACCCTTAAAACTTAATCTTGTAGGAAATTTCAAGGATACAATGTAATGTTATTAATTGTAGTCACCATGTTGTACATGAGGTCTCCAGAACTGAAAGTTGATACCCTTGGACCAAGGTCTCCCCATTTCCCCCACCACTCAGCCCCTGGTAACCACTTTTCTATTCTCTGTTTCTATGAGTTCAGCTTTTGAGATTCTACATATAAGTGAGATCATTGGTATTTGCCTTTACATGTCTGGCTTATTTCACCCAGCACAATGTTCTCCATGACTCCAGCTTTATCCATGTCGTTGCAAATGATACATTTCCTTTTTTCTTAAGGCAGAATTATATTCTATTATCCACAGATACTACATGTTCATTATCCATTCATCTGCTGATGAACACTCTAGGTTTTTTCCATATCTTAGCTACAGTGAACAATGCTGTGATGCGTGTGGGAATGCAGGTATCTTTCTGAGACATCTTCATCTCATCTTCATTTTCTTTGGAAATATACCAGAAGTGGGAATGTTGGATCACACAGTATCTTATTTTTAAGTTTTTTTTTTTTTAAGATTTTATTTGTTTATTTGAGAAAGAGTGAGAGAGAGAGAGAGAATACCAGAGGGGAGAGGTCAGAGGGAGAAGGAGACTCTCCACTCAGCAGGGAGCCCCATGCGGGACTCGATTCTGGGACTCTAGGATCATGACCAGAGCTGAAGACTGTCACTTAACTCATTGAGCCACCCAGGTGCCCCCTTACTTTTAAGTTTTTGGAGAACCTCTATATTGTTTTCCATAGTAAGTGTACCAATTTATATTCCCACCAACAGTGTATAAGGGTTCCCTCATCTCTATATCCTTGCCAACATTTGTTATCATATAACTTTTTGATAATAGACATCCTAACAGGTGTGAGATGATATCTCACTGTGGTTTTAATTTGCGTTTCCCTGGTGATTGATAATACTGAACACCTTTCCGTATACCTATTGGTTATTCATATGTCTTCCTTGGAAAAGTGTTTATTCAGGTCCTGTGCTCATTTTTTAATCAGTTTGGTTTTGTGGTATTGAGTTATATGGACTCCCGTATATACTTTACTTATTAACTCCTTATCAGATACATGGTTTGCAAATATTCTCTATCATTCCATAGGCTGCATTTTGATTTTGTTGATTGTTTTCTTTTTTGTGCAGGAAATTTTAGTTTGATGTAGTCCCGTTTGTTTATTTTTGCTCTTGTTTCTTGTGCCTTCTGATCTTTTTAGTTTGCTAGTACTTTGTTGATGGTCTTGCATCTATTTTGGTCAGGGATATGGACCTGTGATTTCATTTTCTTATTGTATCCTTGTCTTGTTTTAATATTGGGGTATGTTGGACTTATAAAAAGAGTTTTGAAGTGTTCCTCCTCTTTGATTTTTTTTGAAAAATTTGAGAAGGATTGGTATTAATTCTTCTTTAAATGTTTGAAAGAGTTCACCAGTAAAGCTATCTGGTCCTGGGCTTTTTGTTGTTGTTGTTGGGAGATTTTTGATAGTTAAGGACTCTTAAATGTGAGCCATCTCACTGTGCTGTCCTTAGTTTCACATCTTGAATCACTTGCACTTCGTTGCTTAAGGAATTTGCCCCAAACACTGATTTCACTACTCTGACTTATTTCCTCTGTAGTAAATTTTAGGTTTGGTGAGTGAACCAGAGAAGTCATCACTTACTTTATGACCTATAAGAAAGCAACTTTCGAAGAAAGCTTTAGTACTGTTATCAGTGAAATGCCATTATTATGAAAATTAAATGAGCCAGTTTACACACAGTGTCAAGGCCAGGGCCCAGCACTCAGGTCCTTGATAAACAATTGCTCCATGATGTGTGATTTTTCATTTCCTTCTTTTACCTATCCTTTATACCTCTTTTTGCACAACTTGCTTTTATTGTTGCTCTCCTAATTTCTTTATCTCTAGATCTCTCCTAGAATTCCTTCCTCCCAATTTCTATTAATTGAAATCCTCTCCATTTTCCAGAGCCCATCTGGAATGCTGAACATCTTTTCCCATACTTCCCTCTGTGGAGTGTGGAGAGGTTAGAACCCTTCCCTATTCTGACTCTCCATAGGACTTTATGCCTCACAGCCTGTACTGCTGTATTGTATCCTAACCTACCTCCCCTTGTGGGCAAGAACTATGTCTACATTCACCTCATTTATTTAACTCTACCTTTCTAAGCTAGTGATACATTTGATTTAGCCCTGCTCACTTCCCCAGCATCCTTGTTCTTCATGGTGAATTCCGATGCTGGGCTCCTCTCACTATCCTGCTTTTCCAATCCTACCATATCTCTCCCATCATTCACAATGCAGTTCTCTCTGTATGTGAGTGCTTCTACCCCTTTACGTCAGTGAACGAACACGCTCTTCCTATGTCCCCCTTTAGCTCCTTGAGTTTACCTTATCATCATATTTTCCACATTGTCTGAAAATTGCAGTATATGGACCAGACATAAATGAGAAATAGCCTTGTAGAGTCCCCTTCCACCTAACAATCCCTCAAACGTTTTATGGAGAAATGAGTGGACTCTTCCTTGCAGTTGGAAGTATTTAGTGCTTTCATCAGGGTTAACCATGAACTATTATATCTTTTATGTTTGTTTTATTAAGAAAGATATATATACCAGTTAGCAGATATGAGTCTTCTCTAACATTCTAGGTACTTTATGTTTTTAAGATAAATGTATTATTTATTTGGTAATAGACTTGAACTTCATGAACCTCATCAGGGATTTTCTGAGGGTTAGAACTGTAGTTGAAGAACTATTGGATATATTAGACTTGTTCTCTTTCTGTAAGAAATTTACAGTTGATGGTAGTTGTTCTGCAGGCCTGATCTAGGTATTAGATATGCTTGGTGTTTCTTGTAAAACACTGAAAGATAGAAAATAAATAAATAAATACATACATACATAAATAAATAGATAGATAAATGGAGGAGGGAAGGAAGGAAAGAAAGAAAGAGAGAAAGAAAAGGAAGAAAAAGAAAAGAAACAACACTAGGTGGGTATTGAGGATTTTTAGTTTTTGTTTGCAGAACAAGTAACTGACTTGTTTCTGTTTGTGTTTTTGCTTGGCCCATAGACATTTGAATTTGTAACTCCTTGTCTTTAGGTAGGAACAAGATATTTGAACAAGAAGCAATATGTAAGAACAAAAGCAAAGCATTCCATGGTTTACCAGAAACTTTCTTACACATTGAATTTGCTTCTCACATCAAGTTCCTGAGATAGATGGCAATAGTTATCTTTGTATTATGGGTGATATTACTGAGGTTCAGAGAGTTTTATTTCAGTTCTCCTGTCATGAATGAGCTAGTATTCATCTCTAGGTTTTCTGTCTCTGTGTTTATTTGCACCCTTACAGTCATTAAAAGAGATAGTGGGTTGTTGTTCAAAACATTTGCTGCCCTGACTTGTGGGTAGATAATGCTTCTCTGCCTCATTGACATAAGGCTGGCTATGTGATTGTTCAGGCCAGTGAAGGACAAACAGAAGTGTGTCACTTCTTGGCTTCTTTTTCCCCTGCTATGATATGAGCAGTATCCCACATAGAGACCACTCCTTCTACACGAGGCTCAGAATGAAGCTGACATTGAGCAGAGCTGAAGCTAACTTGCTAATAAACATGAATTGTGAATTATTGAGCACCATTCTTTTATTCTGTTAACCACTGAGACTTGTTCGTTATTGTGGCATAACCTGACTTGAAATCAGATGCTAGGTGATTTCCTATCAGCAGTAGGGTCTAGAGGAGTGGTTTAGAGAACAATAATATCTACATAGGCTAAAGCAATCTGGTGTAAACCTAAGGCAATAATGCATGTCTTCCTTAAACATTTTAGCTTCCCTTCCCTTCTAAGATAGATGAGGTCCTGTAATTCCACAGCTGTGCCATGCTGTAGTGCAAATGCAATGGATAAGAGATTTCTTTAGCTCTAACTATCTTGTGCCATTTAACCTTGACGAACTTAGTGTTTCTGGGCCTCAGTTATCTCATCTGTAAAATGGGAATGTTAATGTTTGCTGACTCTATATCCCAGAACTACTACGGGAGGTTCCTATCCCATTGGTTCAGGGTTCCATGACAGTCTTTATCACACTATGTGGTGATTATTTAGTTGTCTTACTGTCCCTAGGGGGGGCATCTAGGGGGTAGAGATTGGGCTTCATTAATTTATTGCTCTATGACCAATGTTTAGCACAATGCCTTGCATGTAGTAGATAGTAACAATGACTTGTTAGGTGAACTTTGAAAGTTGTAAGTCCTCTTTGAGAGAGAATGATGCATGGAGAAAAGGCCTTTCTAGGAAGTGGTGTGCGTATCTGGGACAGGCAGCTGATTGCACTCTCACTGAAGCACACCAAGCCATGTGCACATCCAAAGTATGGGAGTGATGGAGGTTTGGAGGGAGGCAGTCACTAATACTTCACCATCCAATTGACAGTAAACACAAGGAGGCAGAATAGCATCAGTGCTTCAATGAATGGTAAAGCTAGGTGGGAGAATGTGGCAGTTTTCCTGGTGTGCTTACAGCATGGGCAATGGAGGCATCAAGTGAAACTGCCCTGAATAAAAGCAGGCTTATAAGAAAATAGCAATGTGACAGAAGGCATAGATTCTTTTTCCCACTTTGGGGTACAGTGATCCTGGAGCTGATAATCTGTCTGGTTCTGGCCTGAGGAAGGGAGTAAGGTGAGGGGTAAGAGGGAGGAATGGTGAAACCTTGACGTTGAGTTCCTCCTAAGCTTAAATTTAGATGCATGGAAACAAAATAGGTGAGGAAGACATAAATAGTCTTTGCAAATAGAGAAGTCAGGTAAGGACACAGATGATTGTAATTCAAAATGACACAGGTGGTGAGATAAAGCCCTCAGGGGAGTTAGAGCAGGAAAAGATAACGAAAAGTCATACAACTGGGAAGCAGAAGGTGAGGATTTAGGAACAGCAGTGACAGTGGACAAATGGCTTTCATCCTTTCCCACAGAGTCATGCTTGTCTTGGCCAACCATCTACAATAAATTCAGATCCAAATGGTGCTTCTATGTTGTGGGCCTGAGCAGCCAACCACATCAGTTTAAAGTTAATAGTCACAGATTATCCAGACTTTGACACCAAGGGATTTATTGAGACTAATGGGTCTAATCCTATTAGAACTCCCTGTGCACTCCTGGGAGCAATTCCTTTACCTCCAACCTCCAAAGGAACTACCTCATTTTTGAATTTACAAAATAAGATAAGATAATCTGAAAATCATTATTGGTATTTAACACAGATGCATGCCTGTGAAGTCAAGAGCCACACCCTTTATATATAGGTCCATCTGGAATAAGATTGACTCATTAAATTCTTTTCAATGGGATATGAAAAATAACTGAGATTCCTTCCAACCCACCACTATAAATGTAATAAAAATGCTTTGATGCTGGTCCGAACAGGAAGGAAGATATAAAACCACATGAGAGTTATTTGTTAATTCTAACACTTCTATACTTGGAGAAAGGTAAATGAGCAAAGGCAGTCCAACAACATTTTTATTTTAAAGTAGGTTCTATGCTTAGAGTGCCCAAAGCCAAGCTTGAACTCACAACCTTGGGATCAAGACAGGAGCGGAGATCAAGGGTCTGATGCTTAACCGATTGAGCCACCCAGGCACCCCAAGGAAGTGCAAACAACATTTTTATCTCCCTTAAAGTTTATGGCACTTCAATTTTCTTAAATTTTTGGAATTGTAAATCTTATCTGTTTTGAAGTTTGACGTCTTGACCTGACAAAATGAGTCATTTCACTTGGCCATTTCTTTTTATTGCTTCTGTCAAAAAACTGTCCAGAAGGAATGGTGATGTTATCACACAGCCATATTATAGAGTCATAAAAAAGTCTTGAAGGGATATTGGCATGGCAAATGTCTAATGTTGGAGGGTTAAGTTTAAAATATAAAATCATTTATATTACTATAGGTGTCATATATATCTTCATGGATATACATATACTTTATACATTTTATATATATCATATCAATACATATATATTACAATAATCCATTTCTAGACAGAGAAAGGAGAAGACTGGATAAAAATAACATAAAAGTGCTAAGAGTAGTTATGTATTTTTTCCTTGTTTCCATGTCTTTTCTTTATTTGTCAAATTTTGTACAACAAATATGTATGCTTTTATCAGCAAATGAAAAGCCTTTATGTTTTATAAAAAGTAATGGCTCCTCATTTTTTCTCTTTTGGACTATCTTACTAACCATTGAAACAGCAAGGTGACAAACTGAAAGATGTTAGAAATCCTTACACACAAACATACAGCTCTTACACTTGAAAAGCATAGAGATAAGAGCCCTCCATGTGTCCCCATTGTGTTAAGTACCACCTCTTGTGTTGTCATAGCCCTGAATGCCTATCTGCCTTGCTACCCTCATCACGTCATTTTATAATCTCTGCACTTCCTTCTTTCTCCTTCACTAGGTCTGGATATTCCAAAGTGCACTAACCATGCTTTCTTTAGTTATCTTTGTATTCCTAGTTTTGGAGGTGCAGTCCTTGGAACATACTAGGTGCTCAATAATTGATTTCAATTCAGAAACATCCAAGAAATACAAAGGTGGTCCATCTCACTCTCTCCTTCTGAGGTACTGAATTTACTAGTATTGGAGCACTCTGTGGAATTGATCCACCCCACCTAGAAAAGTCTGCCCTTTCAGAGTTCATTCCATTTTTTCAACCCCATAACTTGCATGAAAACCACTGCTTGAGAGGCAATCTTTTCCACCATTGCCCATATATATATATATATATATATATATATATAAGAAAACTTGTCTTTCTAAAGAATTAAGATGTGTTCTGTTCAAGAAATGTTTTCACTCCCAACAGTGTGAAGTTTCCTCAAAAAAACTGAACACAGAGCTACCTTACAACCCAGCAATTGCACTACTGGGTATTTACTCCAAAGATACAAGTGTAGTGATCTGAAGGGCCACATGCACCCCAATATTTATAGCAGGAATATCCACAATATCCAAACTATGGAAAGAGCCTAGAAGTTCATCAACAGATGAATGGATAAAGAAGATGAGATATACATGCACAAACATACACACAATGAAATACTATGTAGCCATCAAAACCTGTGAAATCTTGCCATTTGCAACAATGTGGATGGAACTAGAGGGATTAGGCTAAGCAAAATAAGTCAATGAAAGAATGACAATTATCATATGCTCACACTGATATGAGGAATTTGAGAAATAAGACAGAGGATCATAGGGGAAGGGAGGGAAAAATGAAACAAGACAAAATCAGAGAGGGAGATAAAACATAACAGACTCTTAATCTCAGGAAACAAACAGAGGGTTGCTGGAAGGGAGAGAGGTGGGAGGAATGGAGTTGCTGGGGGATGGACATTGGGGAGGGTGTGTGCTATGGTGAACACTGTGAATTGTGTAAGACTGGTGAATCATAGACCTGTACCCCTACAACAAATAATACATTATATGTTAATTAAAAAAATAGTTTTCACTTAGTAGAATCTAACAGTGGGCAAGGGGTAGAGTTTTGGGAAGCTGGGGAGATGCATCTTCCTAGTGTGAAGGAAAGACTTGTTGAAATTGTGGAGGCATAGCTGGAGGAGGATGACTGAAATAAAAGTATGTTAGCTTGAGCGATACTATTAATATCATTGCATAGACTGAATTTGGAATATAGGACTTTCTGATATTTTTATCTGCTCAGCATCCGATGTCTCTTTTTTCTAGTAACATCACCCTCCTCCCCAATTCTCAGTCTCTGTAACTTAGGTGGGGCTGACCCTACTCCTACTTTCATGAGCATATATGACCAAATGAGTCCCACCAGAGCATCTGATTCTCTTGGGCATTGTAATATTGATTTGAGCGTTGGTATCTGACCCAAAGCAGGCCATAAGATGCTGTCCTTGCAGTTTTGCTGAAACTATTGAGAAAAAGAATCATTTTTTCCTGAAGAGACTGCTAACCTGTTAAGATGTTGGCCTGGAACACAGGTGATCATTTTGTCACCATGAAAGAGGAGACTGTCAAGAATGAAGCCAGTGCATAGAAAAATGGTGAGACTTGGATCTGAATCTTGATGACATCATTTCTTCATATCTGAATTCAGTCATTCCTGAATCAAGATCATCCTGGATTTTTCAGTGTAAAATAATAAACTCATTTTTTTTGCTTAAGCCCATTTGTGTTGGATTTTGGTTACTTTCTATGAATGGAGTCCCATTTAATACAGAGAAGGTCTGTCTGTTCTCACTCCATCTGTGGAACTGAATTCCTAGTTTTGGACCCATCTTTGGAATTGATCCACCCTCACCCAGAATAGACTCCTTTCATCAACATTCAGTTCTTCCCACAGTGTGACTTGCATCCTCCTGGAGGACCCCTGCTGTTGGACAGCAACCCTTTACCACCATTACCCTCCTATACTGATTGAAAAGATGGTGTCAACGTCCGGTCTTAGTTCTGTCCTTTGGAGTCACAGAAACTAGAGGTCTTTTCTCTTCATATATTTGAGGGTTTCTGTGCATCATGTCTCTTTCTCAATCAAACTGATTTTCTCCAGACTGAATATCATCTCTCCCCATAATATAGAGTTTTTCTTTGAGTGTGATCCACAGTGTTTTCAGAAAGACTATAAGACACTCAGTTTACCCTTCAGAATATTTTTTAGTATAACCATGTCCCATACAATATAATGTTTCTTTGAAATTCAGGCTTACAGAGGCATTCTATAGGTTATTTGCTTAACCTGACAACCTTTTCCACACATTGTTTGAGTTAGAGTCACCTAGGAGCTCCCCACTTTAGAGGTCCTGACACTAAAGTTTGTTCACTGGAGTTTGAGAACCACTTCTTTAACCGTTTCATATACTCCTACATGTCCTACTTTGGGCATACTTTGGTTGGTTAGTGTTCCAAATTTTTGAAACTTGAGCAGTTAAGCAACATTTAGGCTCTGGGATATTTCATAAAATGAATTGATTGTTTTGTTTTGTTTTTTTTTTTTTTATATGGCAGACATTGGTCTAGGCAATAAACATTAAGAGTTCTGCCTTATGGAATATACATTCTGGTGGGACAGCCAGACTGTAAACAAGTAAACAAATAAGTCATAACATAATTTCAAGCACTGGTGAGTCCTATGAGGAAATGTAAATCAGGGTAAGGAGAGACCAATGAGATTAAGAGATGTCTTTTTAGAGAAGGTGACCCAAGAGGCCTCACAAAGGAAGGGGGATTTGCACAGATCCTGGAGAAGACAAGAGAAATAATATTCTAAAGTAGAGGCACCAGGAACGGCATGGAGCCTGGGTGGGAACAAGCTTGGAGTGGTCAAGAAGCTGGAGTAGAGTTAAAAAGATGGAGGCTTGGAAGGTATGTAGGCAGAGAGGTTAAGAGGGGCCCAGATTGAAGGCCTTGTGACCATGATAAGACATTTTTATTTTTTTTGTAAGTGCAATGGGAAGTGGTCGGAAGGGTTTGAGTGAGGAAATTAACAGGATCTGATTTCACTTCTATGGGGATCCTCCTGGTGGCTCTATTGAGAATGAACTGAAGAGCATGAGAATGAACACTAGACCTTAGTTGTGAGGCCAGTAATAAAGGTTTGGTTCTTGCCTTTGACAACCTGTTCTTGTCTTGGTGATCTTTTCCCAGTGTTCTCAAGAGCACCACATCATGACAGTGAAAGAACATGGGCTCTGTAGCCAAACGGCCTTGGGTTTGAATCCCAGTTCTGTCAATTACTATCTATGGGGTGCTGCCCCAAATTCTTAACTACACTGGGCCTTGTTTTCTTAATTTGAATAAGTGAGGGTCATAATTATACCTACCTCATTAAGCTGTTGTGGGGAATTAAATCAGTTTATATAAGTAAAATGTTTTGAATGGTTCCTGGCCCATCACAAGCATCCAGTAAATGTTAGATTCTATTATTATTGAGTACAACATCCTCTTTCTTGCCTTAGGAAACTGCTGTCCATTTTCCTCTTCCTTCAGGCTAATGTCTGCTCATCCTTCCTGCTTTGAACTGTCCCAGGAAGCCTTTCTTACCACTTTCATCACATCCTCTTAGGCAAAACAAGTCACAAGACGAGCCCAGATTAAGGGATGGGGAAACACACTCTATCTTGAGATGGGGCTAAGTCACACTCCAGGAGAAAGTGTGGAGAATTAGGGCCATTTCTGCGATCTACAACCAGAGAAACCAGGAGAACTATTGGCGAATGTTGCCATAACACACTCTTTCAGTCATCTCCATACCCAGAGGACCCTGTCTCAAGACAGTTTCAGCATCCTGTTGTGACCGTCTACCTTGGTGTTGCGAGACTCCACTCTCCTGTTGCCCAGAATGCTGGCTCTTCTCTTGGCCATATTCACTGGCTTCTAAATGGCAACATTGCCAACAGCGGTCTGCGTGCACGAGAGTGGGATGGGGGATGGGAGGGAGAACCTATGTTCCAGCAGCCATGTGCTCCTCGGGCTGTGTACTGAGTACTCAGTGGAGAACACTGGGGTTTGATGCCAGATCTGAACGGCTCGGGACCACAGGCCTTGAGGTCTGTAAACATCAGATGCTTTTAATGCTGCCTTTCTTGCTTTGCCATGGGAGCAGTCGCTCAAAGAGGGAGTCCCTCCCTCTGCCCGTGAATGAGGTCTGCCTGCCAACACCAATTCCAGCTGTGAACATGTAATCAGCTCTTCTATGGCCCCAAAAGGGGAGTCCCAGAGGCCTAAATTTAATTTTCATGCATATTTGTCTTCTCCCTCCACTTTATGCAAACACTATTTTGTCGCCAACACAGGCGCCAACTGTTTTGTTTGGATAATTGCTCGAAGTCAACCCCAAACTACAGGGAGCTCCTTTTTTCAGAAAGCACATTTTGGTTAATTTTCGGTGAACCAAATGATATCTTCCTTCAGCGCTTCCTTCAGGGTTTCAGCAATGATTTCTGTAAACATTTTATTCATTCTGAAGCAGTTCGACAACAGCGTTAGGTTTATTCTCCTCCATCCTGGGTCGGTTGGAATGAGCAAAGAAAACAGGAGCTCGGCAGCCCCGCGGATCATCTGCTACTGCTGTTTTTCTTTCAAATAATTCGCTATTCATCTTGCCACAATCAGCTGGTCCTAGAGTGGCTGTAATAACCCAAGTAGGGGTTTGTGGCCATAATAGGGAGGAAGGGAGAGAGAAAAATGAACTCTTGTAAAACAAAGATCTTATTTTTATGGAAATGAATAGAAACTCTGAAGTAAGGATGAGACATATGGAAAAGCATAAAATATGAACAGAACGTTTTAAAATAGAAGGTCCTCAGAAATGCTCCATATGGCCCAGCCGTATTTAAGGTAACAGAAAACAGTTCACGTCGCAGCTGCAAGTGTTCATTCCTGGGGTTCAGGACTCAGTTCACAAAACTGTACTCTCCAATTTGTCTTGAAGAATGCTTTCTTTGTCTAGCTCCTGGGGCTAATTCTCTTAGGGTTTGGGGGGAGAGTTAAATGAGTAAGTTATTAATTAAGACCGACAATTTTAATTAATTGTATTTCATTCTTAATGAAGGGATAAATTACTCATAAATGATCTCTCCTCCTCCCTTACTTAATAATCAATAGTTATGAAAGAGTTATGAAAACTTCATGGAGTTTTAGAGCCTCTTTAGAGCTTAGGAGATCTACATATTAGAGCATAGTAACAACACAGTGCTCATAAGGGAAACATTATTCTAAAAACAAAACGACCCTGGACATTCAAAGGGCATCTCCTAAAAGCACAGCTCAATAATTAAGGCTAGCCCACAGTTACTATCTAAAGAGCCAACCAACAAAAATCACACATTTTACCAAAGATTTTCTGATTTTTACCATGGTATTAAAAATGACTTGGGAAAATCAGTGTGAACATCAAATGAGTTTTGTTATTTAGAATTCTCCATAGATAATATGCGTCTCAGTATTCTTTTTGCCCTGCAGAGAATGAAAGGAAGATTTAATTCACCAAATATGAAACTAAGTCATGCTGAATGCTTGAATCATAATACGTCCTATGCCGGCCTTACCATAGGAAAGCATTCTTTTTTAATATCCTGTGCTAGGGTATAACACAAATCTTTGGATACTGGCTTTGTTTTTTCATGATTTCCATCTGAAATTTGAATGCAGAAGATGAGATAGAAGGAAATGGGAACATAATAACAGAATGAAGGAATCTATTTTTTTTTTTTTGGTATGACCTTTTTATTTTTCTGACAACAGAAGTCTCATTCTTACTTTTCTTGCCTCTTTAAGTTTGTAAATTCTGCCAGAACGTTTACCATGCCATTGTAGTGTCATTCTTTTCTCATTTTACTTTGTCTGTACAGTCCTGGTCAACTAATTTCATTTTTCCTGCTGCTAAACTGCTGGTTTTTTTTTTTTTTTTTTGGGCTGAATTGACTGGATGTTTGGCTTTGTGTAGACACAGCCTCACTGTAAGTTGGCCCCCTAATTCAATAATTCACCATGAAGACTGGTTTTCATCCTCAGTGTGTTGAACAGGCATCTAATCAACCATTAATTTCCTTTTTGTTGGATGAACATAGTAACTATTTCTTTCCTTCTGATGAGAAACAGAGGCAGAGAGGATTAGGGGTTGCCCTAAGTCAGAAAGGGAAGTTGCAGAATTTAGCCTCAGGAACCCGTACAGTAGGAGTGAAGTGGTAGAGAAAGGCCAGAATTTCTGGGAAAAAATACATGGAGAAGAACTAATAGGTAGGTGCACAAATGCAGTGCTAGACATGGCTCTCAGCCCTTTAAGTCAAGCCTAGAAGGTTCTTTTATCAAAGAGTTGGACGACCTTGGACAAGTCTCCTAGATTCTCTAAGCCTATTTCTTTATCATCCCAGAGTGAAACCGATTGAGTGGAACTGAGCAATATTTTATCTTTTTATAATGCATAATTGTAATATTTCCAATGACAAATGTAAAATTATGCATACTGTTATTTGGTGTCTTGTCATTTTCATACTTGTCTTTTGAATTTATTAAGGGATAGTAATAAATTTTACCATATTTATGAGGATAAAAGTCTTCACTACTTATCTAAGTAACTTTGTTATAAGCACTCCACTTATTTAAGAGAAATATCAGATAAGCCTAATAGCAGTTTAATGAATTTAGACACTTGTGGTGGAGACCAATTCAAAATTTAAAAGAAGTGCAGTTACAGTTAACATAATACAATACTCTTGAATAATTTGGGGGGACCTAGGTGGTTCAGTCTGTTAAGTGTATGCCTTTGGCTCAGAGGTCCCTCAAGTCCTGGGGTCCTGGGATTGAGCCTTGTGTCAGGCTCCCTGCTCAGCAGGGAGTCTATTTCTCCCTCTCCCTCTGACCCTCCCCTTGCTCCAGCTCTCTCTCTCCCTTTCAAATAAATAAACAAAATCTTTAAAAAAAATTGACTAGTTTTATTAAAGCTGACATCATGGATATCAGTCTGAATTATAGTGATCTTATTTATCTAAAGTAAATGCAATTTGGGCTGAAGCCTCAAGGATGATCTGAACCAGGACTTATGAGAGCTTCTAGGACCTCCCATCTCATGCTTCTCATTCTTCCTGCATGTCACCTTTATCTTCAGAGCAGCATCTTCAACGAGGACAGAAAACATGGTCTCTGATAACTCACAGCTCATATTCCAGAACATCTCTTTCTGGAAAGGAATAGGCATGTGATCGCATGGGTTCTAAGAATGAAAATATATTCAAAGAATCTGGTTGTTCAAGCTTGGGTCAGTTGCACAAAACTGTGTAAGGGAGTGTGGGGTATCATCTTAAATGATTTTCCCATTGTAACTGAAAGGAAGAATATAATAATATAATAATATGGAAACTCCCCTTTAAACCACTTTGAGTCATAGGATCTTTGTCCCAAAGAAATAATGTGTGCGTATGTCTGTGTGTGTGTGTGTGTGTGTGTGTGTGTGTGTGTGCAGACAGAATAAAACACGATTACTAAAGTTTAATAAAGCATTGACAAAAGAAATTCTTTTTTTAGAATTTGCTTAAAATATTATAATGGTTACTTTTGTCTGTTAATGAATTTACTTAGAAAACATTGCCTCAGCTCTCTGAATGCAACATGCTAGGCCTTGGGCTGGATTCAGAAAAGTATAAAAATGCAGATTCTTTCCTCGATTAATTTACAACTTGTTTTGTTTAAAAAAAAAAGGACATACCTAAGACTTTAAAATTTTTAAAAATTATTTATTTAGTATTTTTGAGAGGGAGAGGTAGTGGAGGAGCAGAGGGAGAGAGAGACAGTCTTAAGCAGGCTCCATATCTAGTGTGGGGCCTTGATCTCATAACCCAGAGATCATGATCTGAGCTGAAATCAAAAGTCAAATGCTTAACTAACAGAGCCAACCAGATGCTCTATCAACTAAGACTTTGAATTATAATGAGGTTAGGGTCTAGTGAGAATACAGGAAGAATTAGAACCACTTACCCTGAGTGTTGGGAAAGCACTGTGAACATAGGCAGCAGGGAAAGGGTTCATAAAAAGAGTGGTACTTACCCTGGGTCTTGAAGACTAATAGGAGGCAGACAGGTAGACAGCATTCCTTTGGAGGATATTCTAAGTGGAGTCAATGTACAGCATTGGAACGAAGACTCAGAGCCAAGGCAAGCAGCTGAGTGTTTCGAAACAATTTCCTGAGATATTATGTACGTAATTATTTTGCCTAGAAAATGCCTTTTTCAAAGATAGTTCAAAATTTGGCTTCCTTTTATCCCTTATTTGGTTATGCCTTGTTCTGAAATAATAGAATATGAATTTGTGAGGCTGTATTATAATTGGTTGATACCTTGTCTATAGTACAAAAAAAGTTAATTGTTCCAATGCTAAATCCCTTCTTAATGTGCATAAGAATTTCTTTCATTTCACAGAAACTTATTATAGGTCAAGAGGTGATAAATTAAGACTTTGATCCTGTTTTATTATTGAAAGTTACTATTTATATACAAAAATTTATGGAGTACCTACAAAGATGAAATTGACATATCCTGTCTCTGTCCTCCTGGAGCTTGGAACAATTTTGAAGGCAGGATAATTTGATAAGCAATTTCAAGTGTTAATTGTTATGATAAAGCAAGTCCAAGGAACGATGAGAACATGCAGCAGAATGAGAGAAGCCATTCAGAAGTTAGGGGAAAGAGCAAGAAAAGGAGAGGAGTAGAAATTGGTCAGAGGAGCAGGGTCTGTGAAAGAGATGCCACAAAGAAAGAAAATGTCTGAATGTTAGGATATAGTATTGAAAGTATGATGTATCCAAGGAACTAAAAAGAACTCTCTTCTTTCTCTTTCCATTTCCTGTCTCTCCCTCTTGACCCACACCATGACTATGACGGAGGTCAGAGTGACCTAGCTGAGAGATACATGCATTTTCACTACTCTTTCTCTGCCTTATTTTTTCAGATTTCTTAAGTTGAAATAAATTCCAACTCTTTTTCAAGATGGTGCTTAACAACCAGAACTCCATAGTTCTAATATCGAACATAGACCTGTTCTGACCAAGATTGTCAAACAGGGAAGCTTGCTGTCTGCTCTTGGGTTTAGTAATAAATGCATGTGACACAATTTGTTCAATTCTGCCATCACACTTCACTTTGAATAGCCTTTACCCAAGACTCAGTGCTGTCAACAGACCCAGATCTTGAGTTCTTTTGTACCAACTGTATTAGATCTCACTGATAGAAATTTCATGGGCTTGTTTGTCTTTACTATTAAGAAGACCATTCAAGACTCTGAGATGTTAAAATAAGTAATTTCTCTTTTCAGTGTGGAAGGCTATTCCTGTCAAGAAGAGATGCCATTTGGTCTAATGATTACATGTTATTAAATTAATAATTTAATTGGATTGCCTGATTATTCTAACCCCTTATGGCCTTGAGGTATATTCCTTTAAGATGATCTCTTACCATAATGTCTGCTGCTGATTCAGAGTAGTGAAAGGATATTTCTTAAAAGAGGAGCTCATCACTCAAGATCATTTGCCTCGTTGGTGTCAGCCATCAGGCTAATACATTTATTTGGACAACAGTAGGTTCTGACAGAACTTAGAAAGTTCTCTTTCTCAGTTGTGAAATATGATGGATGTGCCATACTGGTGACCTTTACACAAGGCCACATGTTAATATTCAGGAACTCCCTTTTGTTGGCCTCAAACAATGGCTGTCATTAAGAAAGCTTGGTTTGCCAATATGCCCTCTGTTAGGATGCTGGACCACTCCTGATTGGTCACCAGGAAGTATCATGTGCCTTTGATGGAAATGACATGGAAGATGTATGGTCAAAGTGCTGTGCTCAGCACCACTGCTGTGCAGGGGAGAAAACCACTATGACCCAAATAGCCCTGTGCTCAAACAATGTCGCACCAACCAAAGACAACATATTGGGAAGAAAAATGCTTGTAAACTGCGTGTGTTGGAAGATGTATTGGCCAGACGGCCATAGGGCAATCTTTGAACTATAGAAATCTTTAGAAATATTGTTTGGTCCTGAAACAATACTTACAAACCTAATTAATCAAGCATAGATGGTTTATTTTCAGGCTTTCCATAGTGTGTTTCTTTAATGCAAGAAAGGGTTTGTCGGGTTCTTTTTGCTGTTTCACAGAGGCACGTAGAAACTCAGCATGGGCATTCATGTTCATACAAGTTGAAGCTCTAAATTTCAAAATAATATCTACATAGATCTCTGGTGATCCCTTCAACAAAGGCCGAGATTGGGGGGTAGCCTGGATTCCTTTTTCAATTGTTCCTGATTCTATGTGTGATTTTTCTTTCCACACTTCTTCATTTTATTTGTCAGAATCAGAATCACTTATTCACAGAATCATTGAAGAAAGAGCCTTATTTCTGTTGCATAATCTAGCTTGAGGAGAAAACACTTTTTCTTTTCTTTTCTTTTTTTTCTTTAACAGAATACCTATCATGAAGAGTTACTTTCCTGAACATGTACTACTGAATGGTGTGATTTAAATTGTTTTCCAGTCTTAGTATCATATTTTAAAAGCGTCATTGGGAAACTGCACATCCTCCAGGGGAAGGGTGAGAGATATGAACAACATTTCATGCAAGAAATCTAAGGTGCCATCTGGAGTGATACCATAGGCAGGTAGCACAAGCCTTTGTGTCTCAAGTAAGCCGTGGCTGAAATAAGCTAATCACTCAAATAAAAGAATTGTCCAAGTCCTTAGTTTCATGCAAAACAGTGCTGGGCCACAGTTTCAGCAAGACATGAAATATTATACTGGGTCATGCCAGTTGAATGGTATGAGTACAATCCCCGAGGGTCAACTCCTGGTTATTTATTTAGAAGCAGGTTATCAACTGGGTGGATTATTCAAGCTCCCCACGGTGTCCTCCAGGGCTAATGTCACTATTCACCAGCTGGTTAGACTACGAAGAGCAGGAAAAGGAAAGGGGTTAAAATTCAATACATGCTTATAAACTTGGTAAGCAATTCAGATGAAAGATTTGGTGGGAAGAGAGATTCTCGGGCTCATTAATTTCAGGAAGATACGCAGATTAAAAATGCAGTAGCAGTACTCTTTTATACTTGCCCGAATGGTGAAGATTGAAAAACATAGTCAGGTAATAATAGCAAGTGTTGGCAAGGCTGTGGGACAGTAAGAAGCCTTGTACATAGCTAGTAGGAAAGTAATTTGCTAAGAAAACAGTCTGGAAAACAGTGGGCTCTGTACAATAAGGTGGAAGATTTGCGTACTCTGTGGCTTAGCTATTCCACTTCTAGAGAGACTAGTATACATGAAGCAGGAGTTGTGTGCAAAAATGTTCAGAGCAGCCTTGTCTGTAATATCACACACCAATCAATAAGAAAATGGATGACTAGGTAGTGGATATTTATATAATGAAGTTGGGTTGGTCTGTGGATTTTTTTTTTTTAACTCTGCATCTATGTCTTGCATAGTCTGGTAGACATATTAAGCTGCAAAATATGAAATTGCCTATATTTGACCATTTTTGTCCTACAAAATAGCAATTTCATATGTTGACATAATGTTCTAAAAATAAAGAAAAAACATGTTCAGTGTAGTTAAGAAATATTCAGAGACTCACAGGACTGGAGGCCTGGAGAATAAGACTGGAGAATAATGAATAGATCATGTTATTTCATCTATAGATGAGGAAGCCAGGGTCTAGAAACTTTCATTCAGTGAATCCATGAGAAACTGAGTACGTTGGTTCCCAAATTATGCCCTGTGTTTGAAAGAATCTGTCGCCTATCCAATCCACTTCTGTGTTCCCTAGGCTGGAAAGTTTTGTGATTCTGTGAACTTAAAATTGAGAAAGGTTTATGTATCATGGGGAACAGGTGGTGTCATGGGAGGATAGTGAGGTATGTTTGAATGCTCTTCAGTTCTGATGTTCTGGTATGTAATGAGAGGCTGACTCTGTGTGTCCTTTTACTAGAGTGATATCAGAAGAAGAAACACCCCTCTTGCAGAAGGCAGGGACAGGCACGGTCACACTTAGCAGAATACCTGAGCTATGACAGGTGCCTGCCCCTCCAGTGGCTACTTCATTCTCCCACACCCATGGTAGACATCAGCAATTTCCCCATGAACAAAGACACAGCCATGGAACTCTTTAAAAATTGGTTCCACCTCCAATTTGGGCTTCTGATGTTTGAGATGAAACTTGTTTGCCCTTTTTTATAAGGGACAATGCACTAGAGCTGGGATTGTGGTTGTGATGAGCTGAGCAATGTGGACTAATCCCAAAGGAGAGAGAAGGTAAGTCATTACTCTCAGACAAGTCTGCAGAAGGGGAGGATGGAGGTTGATGTGCACAATGGAGAAAAGTAATGTTGTAACACTGAAGAGCATCCATCAGAGGGGTGAGAGGTCCATTCAATTGTTTATTCCAAGAGAAGTTTCTGAGTATGAACTTCCTGCCTAGTGTTTGAGAAACTGTGGAGAATGATTCAGAGATGGTACTTGCCCTCATAGAGCTTACATTCTAGCCAGGAAGATTGGCATAAACTTGTATGATTACTTATATAAAATATTATTGTAATATATTGAATAAAAATAAAGCAGAGTACAGAAGCATGATGGGGTCAGGAGGCCATTTGGAAATGAAATGGAAGAGTAAGCTTCTTTGAGAAACAGTTACCTTTTAGATTAAAAATAAAAAAAAATAAAGATTTTACTTATTCCTCTTGGAGTTCTTTTCTTTATGTAGATCTGAATTTATGACCTCTATTATTTTCCTACTCCTTGAGAAGTTGTTTTAACACTTCTTGTAAATCGGTCTGTAAACAATAAATTTTCTTCACTTTAAAAAAAATATATTTTATTCATTTATTTGAGAGAGAAAGAGAGAGAATGAGTGGTGGGAGGGGAGAAGCAGGGAGAAGCAGACTTCTCGCTGAGCAGGGAGCTCAACTCAGGGCTTGATTCCAGGACCCTTGGATCATGACCTGAGGTAGAGGCAGATGCTTAATTGACTGAGCTACCCAGGTGCCCCTCTCCACTTTTTTATTATTGTTTGAGGAAGTATTTCTTCTTAAGTGTTGAAATATATTTTTGCTGGATATAGAACTCTAGGTTGGTGTTTTGTTTTTTTTCTTCTGGTACTTTGTGAATATGTCATTCTACTCTCCTCTTGTTTGCAGTTTTGAATAAGAAAACCACTTTAATTCTTATACTTATTCTTCTAAAAGGGGCTCCCTGCCTTTCCCCACCCCTGATTCTTTCAAGATCTTCTCTTTGTGTTTGGATTTCTGCAATTTGAACATGATATGCCTAGTGTAATTTTTTTTTTTTTTTCTTTTTGGTGTTCATCTTACTTAATGTTCTTTGAGCAGCCTGGATCTATTGTTTGTGTCTGCCATTAATTTTGGAAAGTTCTCAACCATCATTACTTCAAATATTTCTTCTGTCTCATTCTCTCTCTTTTCTTCTTCCAAGAAGGATGTGTATGTTGTATCTTATAAAATTGTCCTACAGTACTTGTAAGTTCTGCTCTGTTTTTTAAATTTTTTAATTTGAATTTTCCCCCATTCTTTTCTCTTTGCATTTTAGTTCAGAAGTCCTTACTGACCTATCTTCATGCTCACTGATTCGTTCCTTGACCATGTTCAGTATACTGATGAGCCCATTGAAGACATTATTCATTTTTGTTTCAGTATATTGTATTTATAGCATTTCTTTTTTGTTGTATTTTTATTGTATTTCATTTTTAAATAAAAGCTGTATATATTTAAAGTGATGATTTGATATACACACACACATATATAGTGAAATGATTACTACTATAAAGCTAATTAAAATGTCATCTCCTCACATAGTTACCATTTTTGTGTGTGTGTGATGAGAGCACCAGAAAATCTACTCTTTTAGCAGATTTCCAGGATTTGGTACAGTATTATTAACTATAGTTACTATGCTGCACATTAGATCTCTAGATTTATTCATCCTATATAACCACAAGTTTGTGCCCTTTGACTAGCCTCCCATTTCCCCCACCTCCCTGCCCCTGGTAACTTGTGTTCTGCTCTCTGCCTCTATGTGTTCAACTTTGTTGGATTCCACAGATAAGTGAAATCAAGTAGCATTTCTTTTTGTTTCTTTTAGTTTCCATCTCTCTGCTTACCTTACTTATGTACTCTTTCTTATGTACCTTCTCTATTAGAGCCCTTAGCATATTAATCATAGTTATTTTAAATTCCCTCTCTGATAATTCCATCAGTGTCAGATCTGAGTCTGGTTCTTAGGCTTTGCTTTGTCTCTTCAACTGTGTTTCTTCTTGCCTTTTGGTATGTCTCATAATGTTTTGTTGAAGGCCAAGCTGGATATATGAAAATATAGGAACTGAGATAAAGAGATCCTTGGTGGTAGGGGGTATTGATATGAATCTGGCTAGGTATTGGGTTGTGTTTAATGTTTGTTGTAGCTATCGGTGTTTGAAGCTTCATATTTCCTGCATGTTCCCTCTCTATTCTTCCTCAGAGTGAGTCTTTGTCTTCAGCTCTTTCAGCTATAATATACTAGAGACCTGGTGGTATGATGATAAGGTGTGGGTGGGGAGAAGCATTTTATGATCTTATTATTAAACCTCAGTATTTTAGGAAGTCTGTGTTTCTGGGCTGTGACATTCACACATATTTCTTGTCTTTTACTTCCCTTATGTGAGACAAGATGGCTAAACGGGGCTGTAGTGGAATAATTGCCCTTCCCTGGGCTGAGATAAGTCTCTGGTATGTCTTTGCTATAGAGAATGCTCTGGGCATATTTTACAATGACTATTCTTCCCTTTTATGCATCAGAATTGTAAAAGAATCTTTCTCAGGTCCTCAGCTTGAGGTGGTTCTTCTGCAGTGGGGTGCTGTGAGTGGGATTCTTCTAAGGCAAAACCCACTGAACTGTAGAGACCCCCTAAAACTGCACCATCAGGAGGTTCTCACTCTCAAGCTACTCTACACTTAGCCTCCAACAATTCATCAAAATTACCATTTAAATGATCCTACCAGTTTTTGCTTCAGAGGCTTCTACTCTAGGTAAACAGACCTTGATTTGAATCTTTAGATTCACCTGTCTCCAGATTGTTGGGTGCCAGTTTGTCCTGTGAACTTAATTCTCAGAGGGGTCCAAGTAAAGCTGTTGATTTTTAGCTTGTTTAGCTCCATCTTGTTGCAAGGATAGGAATGTCAATATCCAAGCTGTTTCCATGTTGGAGCTGCAACTGGAAGTCCATTTCTTATATTTTCCTCCATTTTTGTTACCATTATCCCCATTTTACAGATGAGACAGATCCAACACAGACTCTCTAGCTCATAACTGCTATATAAAACTGCCAGGCACATCCAAGTTACATTACTACTCACTTGTCTGACTGCCAACTGCCTTCTGACTGACTTCCATTCTTGTCCCCTTCTGCCCACTTTTCCTTAGAGAGTTTTACAAAGGTATGTGCTACTGTCATCACTCATCTATGTGAAACCTTCAGTAGCTTTCCATTGCACCTTGTGCAGTCCTGCCCCTTTGCTTCAGCTCACTTCCATTCAGCCACTGAGGCTAGCACTCTTGGGAACACAACTCATTATTTGTCATGCTGAAATGCTCTTTTCCCTACTCCTGAACAAAAAAGTCTTTTTCAGTCTTTGGGTCAGTCTCAGAGTCAATGTTACCTTCATGGATCTCTACCTATATTTCTCTGTCTCAGCCCCTTGAATTTTCCTCGACTTCACTCACTACAGTTTGTAACTGCTTAGTTATGACCTGTTTTTGGCATCTTCCCCAGGAGCTTGCAAACTCCATGAAGGCAGGGGTCACATTTGACTTAGTCTATTGGCCCCCAGAGCTAAATGCAGGGCAAAACACATTAGTAGGCATTCGAGAAATATTTTTGAATAAATAAAATGAGGCAAACCCCAGATGGATGGAAAAGATATTATTTTCCACTTGAGTCCTTATTGCTGAAAGAGGTCATTCAGGAGCTATGGAGGGAGACTGGAAGGAAAATTTTCTTTTCTTTTTTAAAGATTTTTACTTATTTGACAAAGAGAGAAACAACGAGAGAGGGGGCATAAGCAGGGGGACCTGGGAAGGGAGAAGCAGGCTTCCTGCAAAAAGTAGGGAGCTTGATGCGGGGCTGGATCCCAGGACCCTGGGATCATGACCTGAGCTGAAGGCAGATGCTTAACAATTGAGCCCCCCAGGCACCCCAGAAGGAACATTTTCAATAACAACAACAACAATATTAACAGTGAAGCCTTGCTGAGTACTTCCTGTGTGCCCGGCACTGCTTTGAGCCCTTGTTTATTAACTTACTCTGCATTTGAACCTCATCGCGTAGGTATTATGATTATTGCCACTTTATGAATGAGAAAACTAAGACAGAGAGCAGTTGAATGACTTGGTCCTAGTAACACAGCCAGGAAGGCGTTAAGAGAAATTTGGTCCAAGGGGTCTGGGTGCAGAACTTGTACACTTGGTCTTAAAGCTCTACCACTGCTCAAGGCTTAATGCATCACAGCCTCCTCTGTAAACTCAACCCCATTTGCTTTCAGATGACTCTCACTCCATAGCTAGGAGAAATGGTGTGAAGGGACAGATTCCATTTAACTCCACTGTGTGGTTTAAGAATCTTTTTAAAGAGTATATTGTTGGAGTTTTCAGCATTAATTAAAGACCTATTTAAGGGTTGTATTTTATTTTCTACGAAGGAGATGACATCAATTAGTTTTAGCTCCTATTTGTACCAACAGTCAAGGACAAAATGAGCTTTGGGAAATTAATCATCTCTGGATTTTATTCCCCTTCTAGGATAGTTGCCTCTGGTCCTCCCATAACATGAACATGCTAACTAGAAGCCCAAGAAAGCAAAGAGAGGATGGGGAGACACACACATCGGAGTTATATATTAAGGAAGTTTGCTGGGCATGGATGCAAAGGCCTGTGGCGCCGTGCCTGCTGATATTATAGAGAGGCTGAAAGTGCAGGAGCTAAATGACTAGAAAATGAATAAAATGAATAAATCAGAATCTGTCATGACTTATCATGAACTATTTTGCTGCTCAAGAGAAAGATAAATTGCTTCTGTAGAAGACAGTCAGCGCTGAGGCTTATTTTATTGTACCTTGAAATCTCCTGTCTGCCACAATATTACTTCCAATGAAATTAGCAGCAGATGGAAGACCTGAGCGGCGAGATGACAGGTGGAGTCGCCTACACATGAAAAGAACTTGCAAAACTGGGATAATGGGAAGAATTTTTTAGCAAACAACATACCACAAAACAAGGGCCTCAACTAGTGAGAAAAGTTGGAGGGGTGGCTGGGGGAGCCTTGACAATGTAGGCTTTCATGGGAGCGAATTCCAGATATGGGGCCATAGGCAGGTGCCCTTTCTTCTTTGGCACATCAGAAGCCCAGCTGATAGCATTGACTACGGCCCAAAGCATGGACCCTAGGACAATGTCAGATCTGTGATCGGGGCCACTGCTTGTTAGTTGTTATTGTGCACACTTCTGTCCCACTCTTCATCAAACCCAGTGCCCATAGTTTGCTCTGGCAATACTGGGATTGATTGTGCAGTAGAAAAACAAAACCCTCTCAAAATAAGATGTAGGTCCCCACCCCAGCTTCTGTGATGCTTGGCGAGTGGGGTGGAGAAGGTGCTTTCTTGCTGACTTCAGTTTTCTCCTCAGAAAAATGAGGATGCCATAGGACTATTGTCAGTCTCAAGGGAGATTACTGATAGGAAAAGAAATAAGATGTAAAGGAGTGTACAAGCTGTAAAGTGATACATAATGCCATTTTCCAAAATGAAGACTTGTCCACAGAGAGATAGTACTCTGAGGAGAAAGACACCTTTGACTTCATGCTTCAGCATATTCATGATTGCTTGGACTAACTCATAGTTACAACAGTACCTGAAATTTCTAGTGAGTGAATTAGACACATGAAAGTTTCCCTGCTCACTAATTATAATCCCCATAGGGCTTAGAAAGTACAGGTCCTGGGGTCCTGGGACCACATACCTGTATTTTTCAAAGCATGCCAGTTACTGACTAATGCACAGACAGGATTGAAAAATACTGCATTAGATTCAAGGGATGGCTGACCTGACAGAGTACTTGACTTGAAATCATGAGCAGTGGATTTTGGCTCAAGTACTATTACTATTTTGGTGGGAAAATTTGAAAACTTAAAAAAAAAAAAAAAGACTGGAAACCATTGGAGATTGCAAAATGTCCTTCCATTTGCCACAGTCTTTTGTTTGTTTGTTTAATGTTAAAACAACTGGTTGTTCTATTCAATTCAGGCAACCTGGAAAATGTATCAGAGAGGAAACTTGAAATTCACTCTGGTGTCCACGAGGGGCTCCGCATTGCTATGCTGAAGTCCATTTTGCTATAAATCAGCTGGTCAATTTAGTCTCAAAATGATCCATTCTGTTGACCTGAGTACCCTTTTGTCACTAGAGTAGTACCTAGTATCTGATAGGAGCTCAGTAAATATTGGTTGAATAATTAAATAAGTATAGTCACCACCTGTCCCAACACCATACAAGGAGGCTTTAATAATTATTTCCCATATATAGTATTACATATATCCATGTGTATAATATGCTTATTATATTGTAAATACAATGTTATTTATTTGCTCTTCTAATAAGCAAGGAAATCTCTGTTGCAGAGGTAGTGAGATTCAGGTTCCTAGAGGCATTTAAAAAAAAAAAAAGATGTTATTTATTTGAGAGAAAGAGAGAGAATATGAATAGGAAGAGGGGCAGTGCAAGAGGGAGAAGCAGACTCCCTGCAGAGCAGGAAGCCAGATGCAGGACTCAGTCCCAGGACCCCGGGATCATGACCTGAGCTGAAAGCAGACATTTAACTGACTGAGCCACCCAAGCACCCCATAGATTCCTAGAGGTATCTAAGCAGAGGTGGATAGTGAGGGTGGTGGGGTACAGCCTCAGGTGATCTATAAGATCTCTTTCAACTCCTAACTTTTAGGATGTGAAGGTGTGTAAAGTGTCTTTGAAACTTCCATCCTGTTCTTGAGGTTTGACAATAAAACAAGGGCAGATCAAATGCCGCTGGTTCTAGTGCTATAAAATTTCCTCTGGGAGTAAGAGTCCCAGAGCTACTGTTTTGAAAGATTCCAGATATTGCTTTGCATTTAGGAAAGCCTGATGTATTTGTGTACCGTTTGAATTCTGGGCTTTAAGATGAAATGAGGCAATCAATTAAATATAAATAAAAGTTCAGTCTTCCTAAAGTGTTGACGGTGACAAGACTTCTGGAACTCTAAAATTTGCTTATGCACAAAGCTTGCGCATGCATCCCCATGGTGCCCAGCTGAATATTTATAAAATCAGATTCTGAGATGAAGATGGTATGAAGGGAAGCAAATGATACTGTGACTTTTACAGGGCTGGCCATAGGCCAAAGATGCAAATTGATGGCCTGTGGTGATTCAGAGAGCAGATGTGTTTTGTGGAGCCCACACTGTGTTTTTTAAAAAAATTGAATGAGTTACCAACATTGAAAAATTATAAGTTTTTACATATATAAAAAATATATTTCTGTTTCTCCTGAAAAGCCAGAAAAATCTGTCTGCACTGGGACCACCTGCCCTCAGGCCCTCAGGCATGGTCTGAGAAGTGGCTGGCCCCAGTTAACAAGACATATACTCCCAGGGTACAACTCCTTGGCCTTTCCTCTCATTTCTGCTATCTGCAACGCCCCCCTCCCCCGAGGTATTTGCTTTGATTCCTCCTTTTGTAAACAAGGCTGTGGTTTAGGAAAAATGTGTCCTGGCACCCAACATGGCCAGCATCCTCTTTGCCCCATGCCCACAACTTGCTAAGACTTGTTGTGCCCTGGCACCATTGCTGCCACACAGTAGAACTCCTGCAATAGACTCCCTTCCCCTTCCCATTCCACGCTTCCCACCTCTTGGTTTTTCCTTTTTTCTACTTTCTACTCCCCAAATCCGAACATCTTTTTTTTTTTTTTTTTTAATTTTTTTCCCCCAGTATGAAAAGGGCTGCTGTTAATAACTGCTCTGGGACAATTGGAACTATTGTGGATACCTGTTTCCTAGCACTGCTGTAATAAAGAATCACAAATGGGATGGCTTCAAACCAAATTGTTTTCTCCCAGTTCTGGCAGCCCGAAGTCAAAAATCCAGGTGTCCGTAAGATTGGCGCCTTCTGGAGGTTCTGATGGAGAGTTCCTTTCATGCCCTTTTTTGAGCTGCTGGTTATGGCTGTAATCCTTGGCGTAGCTTGGCTTGGAAATCCCACACTGCTATCCCTGCTTCCTTCATCGCGTGGTGCTCTTCCTTTCTTCCTGTGCACCCCTGTTTGTTTCTCCTTCTGGTAAGGATGCTCATCATATTGGATTACGGCCTCACTCTAACAACCTCAACTTGATTACACCTGCAAAGACCCTATTTCCAAATAAGGTCACATTCCCAGGTGCAGAGGGTTGGGACTTCAACCTATCTTCTTGGGGGACACAATTCAACCCATTAGCTTCAAACCAGCTTTCTGACCTATGAAATGGACTTAATGATAGCATCTGTTAGTTATAGTTTATGTGAGGACTGATTGACCAACCTGTCTAGCCCTTCATACAGTGCTTCCAACAGAAGCATGTTCAGCCTCTTACCTCGCTTACCATGTCTTTTCCCTCTTCACCTTCTCTCACTTTGGCACCCAGGTTCTTGGCTTGTCATTTCTGTTTTCTCAGTGTAGAAATACGAAACAAATAACCCATATATTGCCTGATTTCATTCTTCTTACCATTAGTTTCAAAGGTAATATTGAAGTGCATTCTTTTAAACTAATACGTTTGCCTTTTTCCGTGTCTCCAGGAAAGATTCAGACTCCAGGAGCATGTAAAAGCCTGCTTTGTGCCCACCCACACACCATCCCGAGGTCTCCAGTTTTGAGCGCAGCTTCTTTGGAAGAAGAGAGCCATGCAGAAGCCAGTTCCTTCCAGACACCATCCAGTGAATGTGACGAGGCCCTACTGATCTTCACTGTCAGACGAGAAATTAAGAGAGCCAGAGCAGCACCTAAAGAGGCTTGGAAGAGTCCAGTTTTGACAAAGAACATGACAAAAAAGCCTATTAGATCCCACTCAGTCACTCCTTTGGACCTGGAGGCTGCAGGCACGCACATCAATAGGCATGCGAGAGTTCAGAACTGGCCCTCCTATAATTCTAGGGGAGATTCTGCCCCACTGGGTAAGGATTACTTTGTGGTTTTTGCTTTTTTTTTTTTTTTAATTAATTAGCTTATTTCAGAGAGAGACAGAAATAGCACAAGTGGGAGGAGCAGAGAGTGAGAATCTCAAGTAGACTCCACACTGAGCGCAGAGCCTGATGTGACTTTGAGATCATGACCTGAGCTGAAACCAAGAGTCAGATGCTTAACCAACTACCACCCAGGTGCCCTGACTTTGTGGTTCTTAATTCTTTGTTTCTCTCTTCAGTTGGTCACACTTTGTTTTCAGCTTCATGTAAACAGTAAAATTACTGACTCAATGGCAGATCCTGTTCTAGAAAGTTCTATAAGAGCTATATCAGTCTTCTCAAATGCAAGTCTACTTGTTGCCAAGTTACTTTATTGGAAGAGAGAACAAGTGTGATTTGATGACAAGTAACATGATGATTCAGGTATTGCACCAGAAAATAATGACAATGACAGTTATTGCTCACATATCAATCAGTCCAGCCCTCATTTAATTAGCTCTCACTATGGGCCATACACTGTGCTGAGCATTTCACATTATTTCCTGAAACCCTCCCATAACACCTTTAGGCAGGTCATGTCATGATCTCCATTTTACAGGTAAGAAAATTGTGAATTCATAGCACAGGATAACATATATCATATATCATATAACATCATATAACATATCATATATGATGACAGTGTCTCAAAATTGCTCAAAGGAGGAATGAGTAAAAATAAAGAAATGTACCAGAAGGAATGAGCTTTGAAACCAAGGACACCTAGGCTCAAATCTATCTTCTCCCGTTTCTGTTCTGTAGCCATGATCAGTCCTATACACTTTCTTTGAGCTCAATACTTTCATCTGCAAACTAACAACAATTACTGTTTTTAAGGGATGTGGTAATTAGAGAATTGATGTAAATGAACTTCATTGAACACAGCAGGGACCAAACAGGAATGGGGTGATGGTGGTGGTGTTTATGGTGCTCTTGTTCAGGCTGGAGGTAAGAAAATGTGAGGGAACAGTTGATACTCCAGATGCTCTAGAACTGTCATGTAGAAGGATGAGATTAATTTTACATAACTTTTTTATTGGAAACTTTTTTGGGTAGATTTCACTTCATAGGTTTATGAAGTTTGTTGGAATGGACCAACAGAAGAAAGAGACCGGGGGCGCCTGGGTGGCTCAGTGGTTTAGGCCTCTGCCTTCGGCTCAGGTCATGATCTCAGGGTCCTGGGATCGAGCCCCACATCGGGCTCTCTGCTCAGCGGGGAGCCTGCTTCCCCCTCTCTCTCTGTCTGCCTTCTGCCTACTTGTGATCTCACGTCTATCAAATAAATAAATAAATAAATATCCTTAAAAAAAAAAAGAAGAAAGAGACTGATTTTTACTCAATACAAAGGAGAATTTTCTTTGAGCTAGAGGATAATGTCCTGTTTGGACTAGAAGTGGCAAAGGAGGGTCCGGTAGACCCTCATTCAGAAGCACGCTCATGCAGAGATCACTTCATTCTAGGAAGCTGGGCTTGAGGATGGGATGCTGAGGGTGCTGGTTCATCAACTTTTTTTTTTTTTTTTTGGTCTTAGTATGTGTATTGCAATGTGCTAAAATCTGGACATACATCTTCAGTTTTGATCCATATGGCCATCCTCTGAGACAGGAACTGCCTTTTTTTTATGCTTTAGATGCAGAATCTGAAGGTCAGGGAGATTCTGTAACTTTAGGGCTGAAGCCAGGATTCAAGCCCTCTATTTCGACTCCAGGTCAGAGTATACCGATATTGATTTCAAACATGACAATAACAGCTCTTGGGTATGGAGCACTTACTATTTACTAGATGCTCTACTTTTAGCAGTCCTCTCTCAGACACTTAACTAGTTTGCTTTTTCACTTCCTTCAAGTCTTTATTGAAATTGTTTCCTTTGTGTGCATTATTTTTCTACTTTGGATTTATTACCAGCTGACACTCCCTCCGTTCTTCATTTGCTTCTTTAGTCATCCACTTTCCCATCCCCAACCCCTTTCCCCAAAACAAGAATGTAAGTGCAAAGATATTGCCTGTTTTATGCTTCTCTGGATTTCCAGTGTCTAGAACACTGGCAGACATATAACAGACAAATTCTAATGAATGAATAAATGAACGAACAAACTTAATCCTATTAGTGACCTTGTGAAGTAGGTAATACAATCCTCATGGTTCAGGTAAGGACAAAGAGGCTTAGGCCAGGTGATGTGCCAGGATTTGAATCTACGATGGTCTGACACCAAAGCCTTGTTGATTCCATTACATCACACTCCCTAAGAGAGTTACAAAATGCATCATTACCGAATTGCATTCAGGGAAGGAATTCCTATTCTTTGTTTATGACGGAAACCTGACCTGTCTTAACCTGTCTAGGTTTTATTCTGTTGCTCCAAATTCCAGAACCACATCCATGTTCTCCTATGGAATTCCCTTGCACTGATTATTGATAGCAACGAACTGGTCATCTGCCATGGCTGCAAATCCAAATCAGCAAATATCTATCAAGACTCTAGTTTTCAGAAAGTAGTGTGTCTGCCATTCTGAAAGCTCTCACTTACATGGAGATATTGAAATGCCATTCCACTTTTATTTCCAGGAAATAATTCTTACACTGAAAAATCAAAGTCACTAAAAGTTTTCCAGTGTTTGATTTGGGTATGATGAGTGTGTAGTGAGAGATGCCTACTACATACCAGGCACAGTATGTAATGAGCTAATTGAATTGCCTAGATATAGACTGGCTGTTTGACACAGGTACCATGCATTTTTAATTTCATGCATATATTTTTTAAAGGTGAGTGCTCCTGTAGGTTGCTCCAAATATTCTATATATTTACGTGCTATTCAAAGCCCTTTAAAACCTGTGCAAAGTGATTTAAAGCACATACATTGTCTTAATTTACTACTGAAGAATTAGACTTTATGTATGTCAATGGGTAGAATTTCTTGGGGAAAATCTATGCAAAAGCAAATTTTATATATATATATATATATATATATACACACACAGATACTATATATATATATATATATATATATTTAACAGTATTGACTGTATTGTAAAAATCCTCAGCTTTTACATAAAAATTATTTGGGCAATTAAAGAAAAACATCAAATTGATTATTAGTATTAGTGTGTATGGATGTGTTGTATAGGTCTGGACCATATTAACTCCCTGATTGTTTTCATTTTCAGCTGGTTGAAACTTCTAATAAAACTTATATAATATTGCCTCTTGGGTGTTTAAATTATCAGTTGGAAGTCTACATGGGCTGTGGATCTGTTTGCTTTGTCCGCTGTCTAATTCCACTTAATTTTCCACTCAAACTTTTCCCTGATTTAGAATTTGTGGTCCGATTTTCGTCACCAATTCTGTTTCCCTCCTCTCTTGAGCCGTTTTGAACAGCTTTCCTTGAACTAAAAAGTGTTATGAGGAGTTTGTAAAAATGATTTTTTTTTTTTTTTTTTTGGAGGGGGTGATTTTAAACAACAGGAAAGGAATAGATATCATTTTATTTGCTTAAGGCAATGCCGGGGAAGCATGCAAAGAGAATGTTCGGGGCCTCTCTCTTTCTCTCAGCACGTTGCAAATGTTGATTTCTCCAACATCAGTTATCAGCCGAGATTTTCTGAAAGTCGCGGCAGGGCGGCAAGGCCGGTGAATTCCGCACACTTCAGGGCCACTCCTCCCTTGTCTGTCTTCCAGGTCCCGCTGCGAGGCCTTCCACTGCCATCGGCCTCTGCAGGAAAAGCCAGACCCCCTCGGCTTCGTCGGGTGTCCGGAGTTCCTCGGAGCTGGAGCTGGAGGACAGGAAGGCAGTCCCAGCAGGAGCTCAGGCGGACCCCCATCGCCAAAGCCGGCCCCCGGGCGCGGCCCTAAGTCCGGCTGGAGGAGGCACAGTTGCCATGGCACCAGAGATGCTCCCCAAGCATCCTCATCCCCCGGAGAAAAGGGGGCCCAGGGCGGACGCCTCTCTTCACGGCAATCTGGCAGGAGCTCCCCTTCCTCTGCGGGCCGGTGCTCCCACCCATCTCCCCTCAAAGAAGTTAATCAAGGTTCGCTCTTCTCCCTCTGCCCGCCCACCCCAGCGTTTCCATACGGTTTGTTCACAGACCCCTCCTAGGCCGGAGTTGGGGGTGGGGGGGGGCGGTGAATGCTCACTTACATTGACCGCTGCGAGGGAATTGTCCGCGGGTGCTGCCCATCTTCAAATCAATGCCTGCCCAGAACAACAGAAAAGGCCTCAGATGTACTGGTTTCCACAGAACCATTGTTAGGCTTTTGTGAAGCAGTTTTGAACCTAATAAATAATGTCAAAAGTCTCTATCGCAGCCAAAAATGTTCCTTTAGAAGCATTTCTAATAGTATTTTTGTTCTGCGGTGTCTCCCAGTGTCACAAAGAATTTGTGCCTCACAATGGGGATGGGGTACATCGCGTGCCACTTTGCAATGCGCCCGCAGGGATTGGACCCCTCTTTGTTTTGCTCTCACAGGTAAACGGTTTCATTTGCCAACTTGAGCTTTGGTTTAAGGATGTTTTCTAAGGGCCTTTTGAGTCTCTAAACAGAGGTTTGGAAAACATAATTGAATGTCTGTAATTTAATAGTTAACATGAAATTTGATTACTCCTGATGTGCCTAGGGGAATTCTTCAGACTGTATTAGAGTTTTTATGTCAGAAACCTGAAGCTGGATCCTCCTTTGAGGTCCTAAACACTTGGAACTCAGTATACTGCAAAAAGAGATGCTGAGTTTTCTTATTTTGGAATAAAACAACAACAACAACAACAAAACAACAACAACAAAAAAACACACCAGTGGAGAGTCTTAGGCAATATTCTATCAAATTGGTCATTTGGGGCAATATTTTTTACTTCAGTAAACATAGTTTCAATGGCAGCTTTTTCCATGGTTTAATGCAGAGACTAACTTTATCACATGAGTTTATGTTTTTTTAATGTAGTATTCTTTTTTTCATCATTGAAAGAGAAGCACAAATTAATGAGACCAATACATCCATGTGTAGTTTTACACTCAAGTTCCTTGCATTTTTTTCCCCAGGCTTGAATTCAGAGAGTCTCACAAGTGGAGTTTATAATTCCTACTGCATTTTCCACTGTTCAGTTCAAATTAATGAATACAGTATGCCCATATTCAGGACTTATCAAGTCTACAAGTCCAAATTTAAGTCTCAAAGTTTTAATAGGAATGAAATGTTATAGCTAGTAACTGCTTAATATTTAGAAGTCTGTTTAGTCCTTTGAGGATGATTTGATTTCTTAGCATTCTCTAGGGGGTAATGTATTTAAAAAAAAAAAAAAAAAAGATACCGAAGCTTTAGAGCATTCCTTCTTCCAGACAATGATTTATAATAAATATGTTATTTATATTAGTTATTTATTAATGTGATTTTATTGTAAGAGAGCAAACAGGTAATCAGTGATAGTTGCTATAGTTCCTTGAGGGGATAGTGGCATCTGCTCACTGGAATGCAGATGACAATCCTAAATTCAACTTCATGTCATTTGGTTGGAAAGAAATGTGTGGGTTGGGGCACCTGGGTGGCTCAGTGGGTTAAAGTCTCTGCTTTCAGCTCAGGTCATGATCTCAGGGTCCTGGGATGGAGTCCCACATTGGACTCTCTGCTCAGAAGGGAGCCTGTTTCCTCCTCTCTCTCTGCCTGCCTCTCTGCCTACTTGTGATCTCTATCTGTCAAATAAATAAATAAAATCTTAAAAAAATATTAAAAAAAAGAAATGCATGGGTAAACTCATGGATTTATGTGAAATTTTGATTCTGGGATATTTTAATTTGTTATATAATTATGAGTTTAGGACAACTGCTATTTTTTCAGATAAAGAAACTATTGCTTTGCTTGAAGTGATTCTAAAACAACTAAGCAGAAATCTGTAATGGTCAATTGTAGCAGTAGGAAGTGTTTTAATACAGTAAATACATTCTTTCATCTGTGGAAGTACAAAATAGTGAATTTACTAAAAATACAATAGAGTAGAAACAATTCTATTCATAATTGAGAAAGGGGATACAAGCAAAAGATGTGAAATATGTGATATACCATATTTTATCATTTTTTAAAAATTTTTTATTTTTTATAAACATATATTTTTATCCCCAGGGGTACAGGTCTGTGAATCACCAGGTTTACACACTTCACAGCACTCACCAAAGCACATACCCTCCCCAATGTCCATAATCCCACCCCCTTCTCCCAAACCCACTCCCCCCAGCAAACCTCAGTTTGTTTTGTGAGATTAAGAGTCACTTATGGTTTGTTTCCCTCCCAATCCCAA